>NC_062541.1:4991721-5076721 GCF_022655615.1 Tachysurus fulvidraco | reverse complement strand
CCTGGTTAACATGATGCCTAACACACTGCTCCTCTCTCTACTGACACACTAAAATGTCAGGCTAAAGGTAGAAAAAAGGACACACTAATGGCCTTATCAAGTAGCACAAGACAAAGCAGAGAAGTGAAGAAGGATGGGGTGTGATGTGGTGTGGTTTGGTGTGGTGTGGCTGGGGAAATCCTGGGATGTAGAGAGAAAAAACTGAGCGGTTGGAAAGGAAGCAGGGTTAGCATAGCAAGCTGAGAGAATGAGTGCGAGAACGAGAAGAGAGACTGACAGGAAGCGGAATGAAATCGGAGAGCTGCAGAAGGGTGATGGCGAGTTCTGATTTCAATGGCCGCTTGGCACTTTCTCTCAAACTCAGCCGGTCCTTCTGCCAAACAGTGACACCAGCTCTATTACAGCCATTACCCAGGAGGCTCTTTTGCTGCACTCTGTCCGCCTCTCTCTCTCTCCTTTATTTCACTCTGGCTTTCACTGCAACTTCAACATGACTCGCTTCCATCAGCGTGCTACTGCCAAACCAGAAAGCATAAACATTACAATAACAGTATCGACATTCCATATAAAACAAATATCCATTCTCTCACATGTGTCCTTTCAAGCTCTCTCTGTGAATGACCTTTACTAGTCCTCCTTCTGCAATCACGTCTTTTTGTTCTACCCAGCCTGCAAACTCTGAATGTGCCCCCCTACACACACCTCCTATTCCACCACCATCCTCCCACACAGTCTCTCTCTCCCTCCTGAGTCAATCAGCATATCGGCATTCAATTGAGCAATCAATGTGCGGCTCGATAGCACCGAGAGCTACAATTCAGGGTGACCTGGTGCTCATGCCAGCTCTCGGTATCCAGCGAGGCGAGGGCGAGATTAACCAATTAGAGAAGTGTGCGAGCTGGAGGCAGGATTGAGTCGCGAGCTCATTTCATTAGGCTGACCCTAAGGGCTTGCGACTGTAAAGTCAGAGGGATAAAACGAGGTCGTAAATCGGTTGTGCCCAAGTTTACGAGCATGACGGGAAGTCTATTAGAACCTTCAGAAAGCTCAGGCAGGGAGGAAATGGAAAAAAATTGGGGATATACAGTTTCCTCTAAAAGTATTGGAACAGCAAGGCCAGGTCATTGTTTATACTACACCCTGAAGACACTGGTGAGTCAGATCAAAAGATGGATATGAGTCGACAGAGCAGAATTTCACTTATCATGTATCCAGATGTCACAGCCTAATAAACATGGCACCTCGTTTGTTTGAATCCACACGTATTTCAAAGTGATAAAAATATATTCTGAGATATTCTGACTCTAGATACGAGCCCTGGGTTTCACCTGTAAAGACTACATTTGTTGTTAAAAATGATAAACCAATAAAGTCCAGAGAGCTGTCAATGGGAGAAAAGAAAGCTGAATCAACATCCGACACCCAGAGAATATGACTACTCAAAGAAATGAGACAGAAAAGTTCTAGCAAAGTGATGAAAAGGCCAAAGTGTGGAGAAAGACAGGATCAAGCTTATCTGTGAAACATGGTGGCAGTAGCATCATGGCTTGGACTCACATGGCTGCTCATGGAACGGACTCACGATTCATTATTGGTAATGGAACTCATGATGTTAGCAGAAGAATGGATTTAGAAGTCTACAGAAAGAAGCATTTCACCTCCTGGGAGGAGACTGAAGGGAGAAACCCCATAAAGAAGCTGTGGTACGAGCACGGAAAAACATCATGAATAAAGAATGTAATGTCTGTGGTTTGGTGCAGTTATTGCAAGCAAGGGATATGCAACTAAATATGCATTCATTGTTAATACCAGGAAATGAAAGCTTTACATCTGATCTTTCATCAAACCCAAATGTAGTCACTGTATAGATAAAACAAACAAACAAAAAAGAAAGAATCAGCCTTGCCATTCCAACACTTTCAGAGGAGACTATGTCTCAAACTTTTCTCTCCCTTTAGCTAGGTCTTAGGTGTTATATTCTATTCATGATCTCTCCGTCTCTCTTGCTCTCTCTTCCATCATGATGCCTTTCACACAGTCACACACTGATTGCAGTGCACCAGCCTCAGGGCAGGAGGAAAATCTGTCACGCTCTTTCCATTTCTCTACTCTTCTGTCCTCTAACACCCTGTCCTCTCCTTCCACAAGACCACATCCCTGCTAACTTAATATGCTATTGTGTTGATTGCTATTGTGTTGAAACAGCTACCTTTCTAGCTACAGCTCGCTTTTTAAATCTAGCTATTCAGGATGATCTTTCTACCTAACCCTAATGATGCTCCACTTCTCAGTGAGATGCAATGCTAATAGCTTATTAGCTTATAGCTTTGCTGTTTTAATATGTTATTTTAGCTTGTTTGCTAGATAGCTAGTTTAATAGCAGACCCATTTTTGTAAGCTAGCAATTTTAACCTACAGCTTAGCTAACTTTGCCTAGCTGTGGTGAATGTGAATTTTGTGGTAATGCTATTTGGCTACTGTTACCAAGCAAGATAAAGTTCTGTATTCATTATATACCTAATAAGCCTTTTTTAAAAACTATTGATAAAAAGGTTAAACACAGCTGTCAGCTATTGAGCATGTACTGTAGCTGCTGAGCATAGCGGTAGTTAGCGGTAGTGCTACAGCAAAGCAGAGATCATACACGGGGATAAAAGGCAGCGTATATCACTAAAAGAAGAAACCAGCCAAAGGTAAAGCTGTTCTGGGAAAGACATCAGCATGAAGAACTTCTTATTAACTTCAAAATAGGGAACAAGGGAGGTTAAGAAGGGAAAGATTGTTTATCGAAGCTAAAACGTAAGTGATAACTGGAACTAGGTTGTTTCTAGGACATGCCACAACCTTAAGTATAACTTTTAACTTATAAAAAGTACAAAAAGATATCACTGTTAGCAAGTTGCTGTGATGTAGGAATAAGGAATAAAACACTTTAAGACATGCTGTTTTTGGAAAATCAATGGGCTTGTGCTCCATCATGCATTGTTTATTTTTGTATAAAAGCACAGCCGGTTGCATTTTATTTTCTACCCAATGAACCGTTAAAATGGTCTGCTGCCATATTGAAGTATCATTGTTTTTATTGCATGTCATCCTTTTATGTTTCATTAGCCAGTCGAACATTAACTTTGTCACCAATCCCACTCTCTCTAAAAAAGTTGATGTTTGTACACTGGCACATTAGCATGTTTATGTGTTGGCGTGTCAGTGTTCTGCAGAGTTTGGTGCGTTGGTGGGTTTGGCGCAGGCGGTGCTTCTGGCTCAGGCTCGGTCTCATGCCGAGGTCCCTACTGAGCAGACTGCAGGCTTTGACTCATCCCAGCTTGTGTTCTGTCCATATGGTACTCTCTTTGCAAGCAAATCGCAAACATCTCCACAACAACATGGCTCCAATTCCCACTGAGCCACTAGTTTAGGCAGTAATGGGAATTTCTCACATTAATGTCTCCGTATTTGGCAGCGTAATCTTCTCCCGGTGGCATTGGATAAGTCCGAACACACGTGATATCTGTCTCTGGGTCTAATGAGGCCCGGCTGCTGGGGTGAACCAGGATCCTGCCTTTGTTTGGCTTGCTCTTTTGAAGCAGATGCATATTCTCCTCAGGCTTCTGCCTCGTTGCTTTCTTATTAGACTAGAATCAAAGAGATAGTGTGCCTCTGTGTTGGCCTTTGAACCAGCAACACACGCCCGGCATCCGCCCACACACACACGCCCAAGCTAGTGGCAAGGCTGATTTGTCTTTCAGTACTAGGGCACACAGTCTGAGATTGTTGTTGCTACCGTTTCACCTCAGTCCTTTCTTTGACACCACACTGATCTCCCACAAGGGATGTATACCACAAAGCTGCTCATAAAATACCAGATCATTTTAGATGGGCTTGACAGACAGGTGTCTCTAGGCTCAGTTGAAACACTAACAAAACCCACGTGCCCAGGACATTTTCCCACTAATTCAATGGAGTGAAGCTTCATTAAAGGTGATAGGTACTGTGTTTTATGGTTTTTGCCAAACATGCAGAAAGCAAAATGAAGGTAGTTACATAATGCACTGATTCTTTAATACAGTATGTTGAAGGATGTTTGCCTTGCATTTCTGGGGTTGAGGGCTTCATTCCCACCTCTGCCCTGTGTGTGAAGTTTGCAAGGTCTCCCCTTTGCTTCGGTGGATTCCTCCGGGTATTCCAGTTTCCTCCCCAGTCTAAAAACATAGCTTGTTGGCTGATTGGTATCTTTTAATTGCCTGTAGTGGAAGTGTGTGTGTGAGAGAGACAGATTGTGCCCTGCATTGGGTTGGCACCCTGCACAGTGACCTGAGTCTCCTTGGATAAGCCCCGGTTTCCCTGGGACCCTGTGCAGGATATGCGCTGCAGAGAATGGATGAATGGATGGATGAATAGACAGATGGATGGATGGATACAGTATGTTATAGAATAGAGTAGAAGCCACTATTTATTACAGATATTCCTTCATTACTTTTTCTACTTTTATTACTTTCTTCACATATCCCAACTTTTGAGATTGGGGCAGAGCACAGGATCAGCCATGATACAGCATCACTGGAGCAGAGAGGGTTATGGACCTTGCTCAGGGACCCAACAGTGGCAGCTTGGCAGTGCCATGGCTTAATCCTCTGATCAGCAAACCGGAGCCTTTATCGCCTGAGCCTCCACTACCCCAAAATTTACTTGCCCTGTGTGAGGATCGAACTCATGACCTTCAGATTATAAGACGTATGTTAAATATTAATAAAGCAAAAAAAAAAAACAACAAAAAAAAAAAACAGTCTAGCATGAGGTAGAATATGTCACATATAAAATATACTATATTGCACAGACCATCACCAACCCAAAAATAGAGGAAACAATTTAGAATTAGAACAAAAATTTCACTGAGTGTCATATTATTTATTTCATTACACTTAGTGATTTATGAGAAACAGAAGTTGTAAAGAACAAGACTCAGAAGGTCATTGTTAGATCTAAAAAATGACAATGCTAAGTGCAATCCTTCTTTTATACACAAAGAAAAAGAAACATTTTAGTAATTAGTACTAAAACTGCAGGCTGGTAATAAATGTGTTAAGCGCACGCTTGAGTGCAAAGCAAGCCTCCAGGAGGAATCCCGACTTGGCGAAGGTGGGACAATCGTTTTCAGTTAAAGTTTCCAATTTTGGACTCAGACAGCAAAACAAATATTTAACTATATGCTATATAATTAATAAGCCAGCTTAGAATATATATTCAAATGATCATGGTATCTAGGATATATACTTAGTCGTACTGTATCCATCCATGCATCTATACATCCATGCCTTTATCCATCCATCTTTTCATCCAGCTATTCATCCATCCCTTCATCCCTCCAACTTCTGTATTGCTTGTGTGTGTGTTTGTGTGTGTGTGTGTGTGTGTGTGTGTGTGTGTGTGTGTGTGTGTGTGTGTGTGTGTGTGTGTGTGTGTATTTTTTTGGGGTGGGGGGGGGCACATTTGTGTTCTTATAGAATGTGTTTTATGTGAATATGATACGAATATAATAGGAAAATTAAAACAAGAAAAAGAAATATATATTTAAAACTAAAAAACTAAACACTTTCTCTGTGGCTTCAGAAGATACTAGTACTTTTTTTTTTGATATTTACATCAACCTTTAAGATAAATAAAACATACTGTATGTACTCATCTCAGCAAAACATTTGAACTTTATTAACAAAAACATATTTCAAGGAAAAAAGTCAATTTTTCCTTCCCAGGAGGTAATAGCGATAGATCTGTCTCATAAAGCCGAGAAGATATTCAGTTTTTTTTATTTTTTATTTAAAGCACAAAAAAAAAAAAAAAAAAAAATCAAATTTCAGTCAGCTTTTGATTTGATGCTATTATTTATACCAGTTGGGTGGGTAGACCTGCTTTTTTCCAGTAACCTTGATCAAGATTTGCTTTTTTCAAATGAAACCTAACACAACTTATAGACAGAGCTGGAAAGCTCACAATGGTATTCAATTGCGTTTTTTTTGTATAGCGATTTTAGCAACAGATGTTGTCACTGAGCAGCTTTACAGAAATCAATCTATTCATCGCTACAGAGGGGACAGTGGCAAGAAAAAAGCTCCCTAAAAAGACGAGAAAAAATCTTTGAGAGAAAACGATCCTCTTCAGGGCGATTTCAAAGTGAAGGAGGTTTGGTTGAAGATTAGTGACTGTATCTCGGAAAAGCTCGCTGTGTCATTATTCATTTTGCTACAATTTAAAAAAGATAAATGCTGTCAAAAACAGTATTTCTAGACATTTTGACAAATTTTAAACACACATGCACACACATAATATATATATATATATATATATATATATATATATATATATATATATATATATATATATATATATATATATATAATGTATGTGTTTGTGTGTGTGTGTGTGTGTGTGTGTGTGTGTGTGTGTGTGTGTGTGTGTGCCTCAAATTATTTTGGAAATAATTTTAAAAATATATTTATTTATTTTTTTTATTGGACGTAATATTTTATATTGATATGTAATATTTTATCATTTTAAAATAATATTTTCATTTCACAGAACGAAACTTTAACAACTGATCAGTACAATGTGTCAAATAAAATCATAAAGGCTGAAAATACTAGTATTTAATTTTTAATAATTAGAATTATGACAAAATTTTGACATATTCTTGTTGATATTCAGAAGATTTTCAGCATCGTGGGTAATGAGGTAGATATTGTGGACAATAAGTATCTGAGTGTTCACCTAGAAAACAAGCTGGAAAGGACTAAAAACATGATTGCGTGACTGTGCAGGAGACTCAGGTTTTTTAACATGGTTCTACAGATGTTCTGCCACTCGGTGATAGCCAGCAACATATAATTTTTTTTTCAAAGAATTTTCTTTGGGATTAATAAAGTTCTTATCTTATCTTATCTTATCTTATCTTATCTTATCTTATCTTATCTTATCTTATCTTATCTTATCTTATCCGAACTTCTCTCAATAAGCCATCTTTTTTTTTTTACTGTGTAAACAACCATATCTCAAAAAAAGTACCTTTTTTTTAGCAGGACTATATTAGTTTGTTATATTAGCGTAGTTAAATGCTAATAAACAACAGTACTGAATACGTCAGACATTACTTAACAGCAATTACAGCCACATACAGGCTATAAATTGAACCTCCATATACTGTGTTAAAAACTATAAAATATACTGCATAAGTGCAATAAATGTACAAAATAACACCTGTGTGTAGTATATTCCACTGTTTAAGGAAGTATATATGCTATAAATGTGCTAATGTGGCTGAGAAGCTTTTTTTTTTTTAATTCTGAAACTGAGGCTGCGCAGCATGGGAATTGATGTCTGTAGACGTCTACAACATGTCTAGGAGGTTTTTCCAGGCTAGTAGAGATAAATTGCGATGTTCTAGTTTATATCATGAGTTTGGTTTGGGCCCTAAACTAGCTAACAGTGATGCATTACGATTTATAAACAAATCAGTGGTAAACGAATCCTTTAAGTGAATAAATGAATCTCTCTGATTCACTTCCATTAACTCATATTACATATTCACTTAAGTCATGTTTGTGTAAAAAATCTGAGTGTGGGCTGTGAAGAAGCAGGTCAGTGGTTGTACTTATTGAAAGTAAGAACATGCTTACTGTAACAGGGACTTGGACAAGACACGTCGTTGATTTAGTTCAGATTTGAGTCTTAATGGTTGAACAAAATGGGAAAGGGCAGAACCATGCTATGAGGAGAACAAATCACTGGAACAGTTTTAAATCTGTGCATGAAGCGTAATCCAGTATATGAATATGTAATGTTTGATAATGTCCTTATAAAAAAGATTTTAAAAAATCTGATTCGGTGTGCTTTTAGTGCTCTTTTTAAAGCCCAGCAGTTGACAAAATATAGAAAAATATAGATCTACAGATATAGATGCTGATGTAATTTGAGGTGACGATAGTAGTAAAAAAAAACATAATTAAGTCACAATACGTTTGTAGAGCTGGACATTTTATAACAACAACAACACAGAGGATAAGAGTCACTGAATGAATCATTCTGATTGAACAGAATCAAAAGATTTGAGTCACTGGGATGAATATAAATGATCACTGCTACCAGCTGAGCAGAAACAGACTGCGATGAGTAACCCATGGCTTTGGAATCGCCCTTTCAAAGACTTTTAAATTGCCCCACAAAGTGACTTATTAGTATTAGTACTAATATTAAGAATTAATATTAGTAGTAGTGCCCTAGTCTATGAAACTTTTGTACTGGTTTATTTAGAATTAAAGAACAACATAAATCTAGGGGTCCTATAATAACACAGTCATAAAAACAGTCCCAATTCTAATGTTCTAGTCTAAAATATTTTCTAATAAGAAATCCCCTTTAGACTGACTTCTTTACCGTCTGCCTCCCTGTTTCATTTTGTTATTTTGTAATTGTCTGAAATAGTGAGTAGTAAAGCATTAGTTGACTAATCTGTGTTTTTGTATCGCACCTTGGTCAGCGGGTTCTGCCATAATACTTGTCTGGGTTATACATAGGTTATACTTGTCTGGTGTATGTGTGGGGCAGAGCTATCAAAACAGGGGTAGGACCCATTAGGGTTAAAGGCGTGATTGTTTTGGTGATTTCAAATGTCAACATTGGCTTTCAAACAACGGAGACCCCACCTTTAACTAGTGAGATTGTAGCCTTCAAGATTCTGATGTTCAGAGTCTGAGGCTGTGTGATTTACTGCGTGAGTTAAAGAGAGATTTTTTATTTTATTTATTTATTTTTTTTTTGGACATTAGTTTTTGGCGCGGCTTTAACAATCAAGCCGTCAAGGTCAGATTGACATTTCCTATAAAAGCTCCAAGTTCTTGAGAAAAACCTGAATACTAAAGCTCAAATAGCTGTTCAAACACTCGTAGCTTCTTTTGCCCTCTCGCTCATAATCTTGATTCCTCCCTTCAGCTGTCTGTCTTGCAGCAAGATTGCATTTTTTTACTCCTTTTAGTTCACACATATATAACACCTTCTACTGCACTCCACTGTGAATAGCTGCCAACGATAGCTCTTCAGCTAGTTTTTAGCACAGGAACAACAGGGTGAAAAGACAGAATGGCTGAGAGAAGCTAATACAGTGCAGTAAACTTGCACAAAAATAAATGTCCTCAGAAATAGCTTGGTTTCTTAGCAGCGTGCTCCAAGCACATTAGCTGAGCCACGCTTCCCCTTACGGCACACGTGAAGCTAGGCAGAAAATATTTGCAGGGTTTTGTCTCCAGTACTGAATGTGTAAATATTCAGAACAATATACTAATCAGAGCTTCATTATATATCATTTGGTAATTGTTACCATACGTGGCTGTGATATGCATACCTTTAATTCATATCCATCTATTTTCTATCGTGTCTCGTGAGCGAGGCGGATAACGTGGGACTCTGGAAACGTGGCCAGTTTTGAGCATTCTTACAGGATGAGCCAATAAAATAAATGCAATCTTGCGATAGATACATTCTGGGAATTCTCGATTCTGATTGGTCAGAAGGTGTTGATTAGGAGGTTTCTGTACCTGCAGCTCTAAATATTAAAAAAATGGATTCAGCAAAAAGTTTATTTATTTATTTATTCCCTAAGAGTCTCCAATGTCAGTAAAATTCTATAAAGCTACAGTATAAAGTACCTCACTACTAAAACATTGAAAAGTGATTTGTTAAACTAAGTCATATTTATTTAGCATTTCCTGTTACATCAAAAGACACCAGTTTTGTTTTTTTATGATAAATAAACCGATTTCTGGACTTTTTCAGCTAACTCCAAGCTCGAAATGACCAAAGAAAGAAATAAAATGATCAGTGAGATTATGTCAAATACAGTTAAAGGTTAAGAGTTAAAGGCTGAATGAGCCAATATTCCATTTCTAATCATTCTAAATAATAATATCATATGAAATATAATATTCACTAACAATAAAAAAAAAAAAAGTTACAAGCGATGTGAAGCACGAAAGACAAAAAAATGTATGGATGGTACTGGAGAGACTAAAAGGAGAAAGAGAAATAAAAGAAAGTTTTCACAAAGTTAAATGGATTAAATATATTTTTATAGGTGTCGTGAGTAACAGTCATTGATTATTTCCCTCTAATATCACAACTCCAGGGTTGTCTTCTTCATTTGTTATATATATATATATATATATATATATATATATATATATATATATATATATATATATATATATATATATATATATATCAGTATCAGGATTTTATTTATTTAATATATGAAGCTTTTCCTAGAAGGACAATATAATCACTACAGCATCATTTCTTCACTCTCTATCCATCCTCATCCATCTGCCAGCTCCTAGAACCCTGATGCAATAGAAACTCCATTAGGACTCATCAGTGTGGATTTTAGTGCTGCAAACTTCTACATTCACACGTATAAAACTTTAGCAGATCTGCTTGCTGGTGAGATCAGGGCTCAGAGCTTCAGAGCTTCAGCGGCTCTGATTCGGCATCATTTCTATAAAAAAAAACTTCCTGATTAACATGCTATGCTCGAAGTTATTATATTTAATTTTCTGTTCAGCTCATAAGCAGCTTGTTGACATTCTCACAGCTTTTCGAGTCCCATTTCACAGGTTGAAACTTCGATCCGTGGTGCAAATTGCAGTTTATTGAATTGGATCAGATTAAAATGGATGGAGATGAATGGTAAACATTTTGACTGCAAACCGAAAACAGAACGCTTTTCATTTCTGATTTATATCGCTGTCTTTTATACCGTAGGAAAACCTTATGTGAATATTGTGCTCAAAAACACCCATTTTTCACTCATTCATTCGTTCATTTTCTACCGCTTATCCGAACTTCTCGGGTCACGGGGAGCCTGTGCCTACC
Organism: Tachysurus fulvidraco; assembly: GCF_022655615.1. Lineage (NCBI taxonomy): Eukaryota > Metazoa > Chordata > Actinopteri > Siluriformes > Bagridae > Tachysurus > Tachysurus fulvidraco. Next base: position 5,065,807 of record NC_062541.1, on the reverse strand, counting down.
TCAGGCGTCATCGGGCATCAAGGCAGGATACACCCTGGACAGAGTGCCAACCAATCACAGGGCACACACACACTCTCATTCACTCACACACTACGGACAATTTTCCAGAGATGCCAATCAACCTACCATGCATGTCTTTGGACCGGGGGAGGAAACCGGAGTACCCGGAGGAAACCCCCGAGGCACGAGGAGAACATGCAAAAATACCCATTTCTTTGATAGTTTAATCTGACACACCACCGCTGTGTGTGTGTGTGTGTGTGTGTGTGTGTGTGTGTGTGTGTATTCTCTACAAACACCAAAGTGCATTATGTGTACTGATCAAGATGATAGTTACATGATAGTTACCCCAAAACAGTGAAGTGCAATACAGTGCAAAAGTTTATACACCCCCAGGACAAGCACAAATATGCTTTTTGTTCATAATATCACTAAAATTGAGCCAAAATTTATCCGTCTTTGTCTTTTACATGGACGTGCCGGTTTCGCCATCCAGTGATATTCAATTTGTATGATTCTAATTCGTCCAATGAGAATAAACAAATATGCGATTAGCTTTGACGGGGTGCACATATTTTTTTCTATTGTAAGCATCTTTAAAAAAAACACTGAGAAGGAAAATAAATAAATAAAAAAACACGTAAAAATTCAGGCAAACGGAACAAACTAGGAATCAACCAGAATCAGGAAAGCCAACAAACAATAACAAAGTTAAAAAAAAATCAGAAGGTCGAGCACATCAATGTCTTCGTTTAAACCTTTAAGAAAACCAGAAGGAACAACACCGTGCGGCGAGGTTTGTTTTCTTTTTAAACCCCAATTAGACTGTGTGCTGTGTGTACAAGCACAAGTCAGGTTACATTTATGGCATTTGGCATTTCCTTATCCAGAGCAACTTACAAATCTCGTTTTATACAACTGAGCAATTGAGGGTTAAGAGACAGAGGAGTGTGTTCAGTGACTGCTGTTTCTGTCCATCTCACCTCAGTTTGTGTCTTTCCACCCTGCCATACTTGAGAGATGTTATACAGATGTTATAGTGAAGCAAGACAGAAACACGGGTAGTGAGAAAAAACTCCCTGAGACGATATTATAAAGAAACCATGAGAGGAACCAGGCTCTAAAGAGAACACGTCCTCATCTGGAGGACGTTTAACACATGTGAAGCCATATAGATCATATCAAACTACTGCTCATGCACTCACACACACACACACACACACACACACACACACACACACACACACACACACACATTTCTCTACCGACCAACCATGGGGAGTACTAACTTTTGCTCCAGTAAACAAGGATGAATAATATTTTAGAGATTAGGAAATTAAACTGAACATCCATACAGGTTGTCCACGATTTTTAATCCCCCAGAGAGACGACTCTATGGCATGTGCCGGTTGAACAAATCGAGCGATGTTATAGTACCTCACCCAGACGTATCTGACCATATGGAGTAAACCTGAGCTTGGAAAGATACACGTGCAACTCCGGTCTCATGAATAATCACAGATCGTGTGGGCGCAAGAAGCTAAGGAATGTTCCGAACAATGAAAATTGTAATCAGTGGGAAAACAAAAGGCAATAAAAGTATTGTTTGTGGATGAAGTGCAAAGCTAGGAGCTGGGAGCAGTAGTAGCACCTCCTGGAGGAGGGTGTGAACATGATAAGGAAAGCTGTCACACCAGCACAGTCCATGAGGCTCTTAAAGAAACATGACAGCAATTAGGACTAATGTCGTCGGTTAAGCGTGAAATAAATGACTATGGAACAAAAATTCGGGTTCCACATGACTGAATTAAGTTCACATTAAGACTATTTGTTTTTACTTCCAACATGATTTGATCATGTATTTTCCAAGCCCTGTTTAAAATCCCTAGTCTCCATTTTTCTGAATAAATCCACTTTACAGCTGGTATTTATTCCCATCTGTGTGTAAGATTTCATCATGAAGTAGCAGGTTTACGTTATTAAAAAAATCTTTACCTGGACGATTCACTCTCGCTTGACGTACATAATTCTAATAAAGTTCATTAGAATCTCCTTTCAGTTAGAAACCCCAAAGTCACATTTTCATAAGGAAGCTTCTATAAATGATATTAGAATGCAAAATATAGACAAATTCCACTACATTCAGCACAAGCAGGAGAATTTTTTAAAAAAAAAAAATCAGATATAGAGACAATATATAAATATATAAAGTGGTATTTTTTTTTCATTTACACTGTAAACCAGCTTGCTGAATTTATTCAATTCAAATGCCTCATTTGAGTCATATTAACACAACATTATTAACGTAACATTAACACAATTACTGTTCATTCATCCAACATAATTTTTTTCTTTCAAAACATTGGATAAAATCAAACCCACAACATTTGTGTGTAGCATCAGACACATCATCGCAAAGCTGTTCTACGGTACATGCTTTAATTCCCTCAAAACAACACTATCAGATTATAGTTATATAGTCTTATACAGTACATTCGCTCTACATCAATCACTTTGGTCATTAAAAAGATATTTAAATCAAGGGTTTTTTTTTGCCTAATGTAAAAAATACATAATATTTTTCTTAAATCTGACCACTATTTTTTTATTTGTATCTAAGTAATTTGTCTATATTTTAGTAAACAGAACAGACTAAATTTGATAAATTGTTATTAAAAAAGTTCAAAGCAAAGCTTAAAACTGTACAGATCCTTGTGAGAGGGATGATACGCCCTGCCTCCGCTGTCAATCAAATTGACTTAGCCAATCATACGCATCTGTGAGCTCATTCACGTGTTAGAGTTCAGACAATGCTTTCCTCCTGGTGTGTTACGCAGTTTGAGCAGAAGTTTGATTCGACGTATCTGACTTCGCATGTCATATGAAGTACGTGTTAGACTTCACTTTCTCCAGTTGGTAGCCAGATGAGGATGTGTTCCCATTTTCAGTTTGGTTCCTCTCAGGTTTTTTATCATATCTTATCAGGGAGTTTTTCCTCAATTTGTCGCCCATTAGAGAAATTTATCATTTCTATCTATAATTTCTTCTAACTGAATAGAAGTGAATTGAGTCCTGAGATGAGCACAAGACAGTCTTTCTGAAAACAGCAGCAGTTCTTATGTATAGATCCACTGTACATATCTATTAGAGATAACATTGTACATTTTTGTAAAACTGCTTCGTGACAATGTTCACTACATTTAAAGTAGAATTAAATAAGCTGGAAAAACATCTGCACATGCTAGGAAAAAAAAATTAGACCAATTTTGAACTCAATAGATGTAGCTGAGTTTGAGAACCTGTCGCGAATTGACACTGTGAACGTTTCTAATGCTGGGTTTATTTCCAGTGTTGTTCGTCTGCATAGTGCGTAGTTAGTAATTCTTGTAAATTTGAAAGAAAAGAAAAAAGAAGAAAGATTCAGTTTAGGCCACGCCCACTTCAGGAATAAATTCAAATACTGATATTTAGAGCATAAAAGAGAGGCATATGCAGGTTCAGTGTCACTGTGGTACATCACTAGTATGTGTGATAACACTACATAAGAACTTCAACACATTTTTGCGACCTGAAGTGAAAAGAACTTGTTTAATTAGAATTCACTTCTAACTGAAATCTGATGGTGCGTTCACACTGCAGAGATGTGAAGACTTTTGCACTTCGTGCAAAAACAGGTGAAAATCCTGTGTGGGAGCAAGAGCAATGGAAACAATGTTGAGAAGTTTAACTTAACTTTTTATGCAAATAAGGAAGGAATATAAGTGGATTAGATCCTGGTCACGAGTCATACCCACTCGTTGTGAGTGTGTGTGTGTGAGAGAGAGAGAGAGAGAGAGAGAGAGAGAGAGAGAGAGAGAGAGAGAGAGAGAGAGAGAGAGAGAGAGAGAGAGTTGCAGAGCAGATGAAAATACACTAAATACACGGATTGAAGTTCACTTGTTTTTATTAACTACACTGGTTTTGAATGTCATTTATTTAACTTTCAATGACATTTATATAAATATTTGTTGTATTATTTATTTATTTATTTATTTTTTTAAACAAAACACAAAAGATGTCAAATAGCTGCACATTATTTCAAGATGGATTTTTTTTGTTTGTTTTGGTTCTTTTGGTGGCTCCATGCACTTTTCTATATGGTCAATTAGAGTCCTTTGGTTTAGAGCAACTGTACGAGAGGAAAAAGCGTTTCCATTCAATGTATTCTAACTCTTTCCTGAAAGCGGTTTAAAAGCAGAAGTATTGTAGTGAAGAGAACATGGCCCCTTAAAGTACATTAACTCCGTACTGTGCTCTAGTTTCTTATTGGTTGGCAGTTACAAACTTCTTACGATGGAATGTAAGGTTATGCTTCTGTGCTAGTCTTTTTGTTGAGTGCCTATTAGCCGCCCCGACTTCAACAAGTGTGTTTATGTGCAATTTTCTCAGAACTGTGTTATTCCTGAAGACGTTCGGTAAAATATTTTTGTCGTAGCGCATTCCACCCACGTTAGAACCAAACATCGGAAAAATAATAAATATTTTTGTCAAATTTATCCTTTCTGAGGCAAGATTATTTCCAGTGGGAAGAATGTGTGCTTATGTATTTGTTGTTATGTACTCTATAGAGTCAGTGTAGTGCAGAGTAAAGCACATGGACACTGTACACAACCCTCTGGGGAAGCCACAATTCTGTGCATTTTATTGCAGCATTGCTTCAGTGTTTGAACTTTCTCTCCTATCGGTCTTGTTAGTAAGACTTTCCAAACTGCTATCAAGCGGCCTCTTGTGAGCACGTGTGGTGACTGTTAATGCTGTAGGTTCTAGATGTGGACTGTCTGGCTTTTAAGATCTGATATTAAATGGATGTTAGAGGTGTGCATTGGGACTGAACTGAATACACTGGAGCAGATGGTCATGTATCAAAGAAAAGGCAGTTTATTAACAAGGAAGAATTCTATAAAGCTTTCTAGACTTCTAAACTACAGGTATCTAGATTATCGTCACCATAAACCCTTTTTAACTTCAGGTAGAGGAAAGTTTCAAAATTTCAAACATGTAATTTCAAAAGCAGGTTTAATGCGGGATTTTATCCAATCATAATTCTTGACCCACAAATATGCAAATAAGGAGAAGGTTAATCCAGGGTCAGAAACGTACAGTGTGAAACGTCCGGTTATGAAGATCCAGGGCTAACTGATAACCCAGGGAACAACATGAGCAGTGTGTAAAATGCCCAGGATTGTGTTTGCCCCAGGTTTACACTCACAGGGAAACTATATCAAGTGTGAAAAGTCTGTATAGCTACATGTATAGCTATTTTGTCCTGGTTAGCAATGTTGTGGTTTAAACCACACTTTTGTTATATTTTGGAATTACAGCTAGGTTTCAACCTAGCTTGTACAAACAAAAATAACTCTTTAACACACTGTATTACTGAGATAAAAACATGAATGGCTCAAAATTGGCTCTGAAATATAGCTCTGTTCTGGAAGTACAAACCAAATCTAAATCTAATCTAAAAAAATCTAGGAGTAATCCTTGATTCAAGTTTGTCTTCCGACCCTCACGTTCTTATTTTTTTAAGTTAAAGAACTTATTTTTTCATCTCAGAAATATCGCTAGACTTCGCCCTAGGTTATCCCGTTCAGTGCCTGAAAGGCTTATTAATACTTTTGTGTTCTCCCACATTGAGTATTGCAATGCACTTCTGGCTGGGGTTCCTAATTTCACACTTAATAAACTGCAATGTGTGCAAAATTCAGCTGGTAGGATCCTGGTTGGAGTCAGGCAAAATGGGCACATTACACCAATTCTCAAGTCCTTGCACTGGCTTCCGGTCAGGTTCCGAGTCCTCATGCTTACATACAAGGCACTGCATTGTCTTGCCCCCCAGTATCTGTCTGCACTTTTAACTTTATACACACCCAAGCGTTACTTACGCTTCTCACAAGCAGGACTGTTGGTAGTCCCACAGACACGGCTGCGTTCTGTAGGGCTTTTTCCTCGTACGCGCCATGACTTTGGAATGGACTCCCTCCTCACATCAGAGACCCACAAAACTTTAGTACTTTAAAATTGACTACTTTATTTGTGTGTGTGTGTGTGTGTGTGTGTGTGTGTGTGTGTGTGTGTGTGTGTGTGTGTGTGTGTTTATATGTATGTATTACTTGTTTTACTTTGTGTGTGTTGTATTCTTATTTACTTTTTATGTAAAGTGCCTTGAGAAGCTACTTTAAAGGTGCTATATAAAAATAGTTATTATTATATTATTATTATTATTACTTTTTCAAAATTTCAGACAGGTTTTGTCGAGCCAACATCAAAGTTTGTCTTGATGAACTTTATGTAGTTAAAGAAGAAAGGTCCAAATTTTGATTAGGCTTAAAGTGAACATACTGTAAATCTGAGTGTCATTCCGCATAAAAGTGATAATTAAGCCCATTAAAACCAATCCAAGTGGAAATATGTAAATGCTAACAAGTAAGGGGCCTAAGATGGAACCTTGAGAAACACCCGTACAGACAAAACTAGTCACAGACTGGAATCCACTCATACACACAGTACAAACTGTTGACGATCAAAAAGGTATGATCTAAACCAAGTTAAAACAGTCCCAGAAACACCAAAAACAGTTTCCAGATGCTCGAGTAACAGATTGTGGTTAACAATGTCAAAAGCAGCGCTAAGATCCAGGAGGATCAGAATAGAAAGAGAGCCAGTCTCCAGAACCAATCTGAGGCTAATAACAGATCATTGGTGACCTTGGCCAAGGCTCTAGTAGTAGGAAATAGATAGATAGATAGATAGATAGATAGATAGATAGATAGATAGATAGATAGATAGATAGATAGATAGATAGATAGATAGATAGATAGATAGATAAATAGATAGAGAGATGGACAGACAGACAGACATGATAGATAGATAGATAGATAGATAGATAGATAGATAGATAGATAGATAGATAGATAGATAGATAGATAGATAGATAGATAGATAGATAGAGAGATGGACAGACAGACAGACATGATAGATAGATAGATAGATAGATAGATAGATAGATAGATAGATAGATAGATAGATAGATAGATAGATAGATAGATAGATAGATAGATAGATAGATAGATAGACAGCTTTTTAGTTTTTGTAGAAACAAAAAAAATTCTACAGTTTGAATTATTACAGTTTCTTCACATCCTGTGTATGTGTTAACTCTACATTAACTCTATATGAACTCTACAATGTAGTGTCATAGTAATCTATCAGTAATCTATCACTGTGTCTATGTGTTGGCTAATGTAGCAGGTAGGAACTACTAAAACTGTGAGAGTCCAAGTTTCCTGGGATGATGAGCGACCATGATGAAGGTTCCACTCGTGAGATCGCTCGGGGAAATGAAATAGAGTTAACAACTTGCATTTGTCACTTTATTGTTTGATCGAACATCAAAACAATCTTAATCCAAAGGTCACTCGTGTTGCCGTCCTGTCTCGGCGTTGCGGAAAGCCGATGTGGAAATCGTAGCTCTGAGTCCTGCACTTCACAAAAAATGGACTTTCTCCAATCTACCTGCTTTTTATCACACACTAACATGGACTTGTGGGTTTGTCTGTTCAGAGAAAAACAAACCAAGACAATCCAGCAATCTGAACTGGTGTGATGCAAACCAAAAAAAATACAAATAAAATAAACAATATGTCAACAGTGAGGATTTAATTCAATTAGCAAAATTTGCTAAACAAATCTGTTCTCAAAACAGATCAGTTCCTGTTCTCACTTACGTTCTAGCAGCATCTTCAAACTGCCATGAACTCACCAAAAAAAGGGCAACATTATACTGACAGATGTTGCTGTGAGTCCTTCCATAAATGCCAAATAAACATCTCGACCCGTTCTCAAAATGTTCCGAACAATCGTTTTTTCTAACTGTAGATATTTTTATATTTCTTTTAGGGCCGTTAATTCCTCCACCTCCGGAATAAACTAGGCTCGAAATCCTCGGCTCCGTCTACCAGCAGTTAGTGATTAGGATAGTGTTCCTTCATACGTGTCTCCCAGACGGATAAGAATGGGAAATGGTCTGTGATGGACTCCTAGATTAATAGTCCAACCCCTCCTCATCCCCCACCCCTTCCAGCTACTCTACCCATGAGCTCGGGGCAGTTAGATAAAGAGGGGCAGATGCTCAGAGAAAGCACTCTTCACCACAGACACCAAACACTATGACTCACCTTTAATGATCCTGGAAATGTCAAAAGCACTCACCTCCCTCACACTGACTTTACACTGTCTCTCTCTCTCTCTCTCTCTCTCTCTCTCTCTCTCTCTCTCTCTCTCTCTCTCTCTCTCTCTCTCTCTCACACACACACACACAAACACACACACACACACACACACACACACACACACACACACTGCTACACACGGTGAGATTGCAGCCAACATCCACTTAAGAACCTTTTAGGATATTCTGAGCTCTCAGAAAATTTGCTTACATTTTAAGCACTGCAGCCTCTTTCTTTAATTTGATTGAGGCTGACCAGGCGATGCCAGTCAGCCTGAGTAACTCCAAGACACGATTCTTCTTTTTTTCATTAAAGACCATATTGAGGCTACAGCAAGATACAGAAATGGAAAGAAACACAGAGCAGGATGTGGGTGTGTTTTTAACAACCACTGTTGCGAAATCAGTGTGTGTGTGCCATATTTTCCCTGATCGTGATTCACCATTAAAAAAAAAAAATTCCGAACATCAACACGACAGTAAGTTTCTGTACTGCCCCTAGTTCAGCCTGTCGCTGAGATTTGAATACAATTCCACATACTTTCATACGTGAGGCCCAGATTTCGCAGGACGCTCGACTCAAATGGCGTAATTGACTCAGCTCGAGCGTCAGTCCCTTCTAACCACATTTGAATCCATAAAAATAAAAAATAAAAAAACAGATTAGAGCGTGACAAGTTTTCTTGTGCACAAGCCCGGCCATTTTCTTCCAGATTAATTCCTCTTTAGCATCCATCACTACTACAAAAGGTCTATAAACCACACCCCCAAATCTGACATGTGCTAAAATAAAATTTTGCGATCTATTTTTGCGATCACATTTAAAAATAATATTTTAACAAGATAGAAAATTAAGAATCGATTTACTACGAGTAATTTTTGTGTTTTGGTGGATTAAATGCACGAATAAACATAAAAGTGAGCTACAGGCAAAGAGTAAATTCAAGAACTAAAAACGCTTATTGTTATTCAGCGAATATGATCAGAGTAAGCGAGTAAACTAGATATTATGGCAGTGAAACATGGTGAAGAAACCGCACAAGCCATATACGACACACACTAAAGCAGAGCACTAGAGTAGGATCTCCTCTCAGCTCTCCAGAGATCTGTGGCATCTGTTCTCTCTGCATCATCTGCACCTGAGCATCACTGAAAAACCAGCCACAACCGTCTCCATCTGAGCATCTTATCATCTCTCCTATAGACAGCCACAAGCACCACCTAAGCACCAAAGCAATCTCTGATCATCCCTAGAGTCCAAAACACTTAAGCTCAACAGACGGAGAAGAGGTGTGTGAAGTGTGTGAGGTAAGAGGTAAGATTACGCACGCTGACGATCCTCTCCGAGGTTCCGGCGCGGGAAACGGTGGTGCCGTTGAGCCCCACGAGCGAGGGCAGCGTCTGAGACATCCAGTTAGTGACCATGGCCATGGTGCTGAGCACCGCTCCGATCTTCAGCAGTGGCACGCTCATGGTGCTCACAGCCACCTGGCCTTACTGCCCCCCAGCCCAACCTGCTGAGCCCCTCGCCAGGGGGCCCACACACACTCGCACACACACGCACTCTCACACTCACGTGAGCGACTCGAGCTTCGCGCACGATACACTCTCGCGCTTACAACCGTGTCTCAACAACAGGCTGGATGCGCGAATGTAGCAGTGAACGCCGGAACACGATCCAGTGGCATCACACTCTGTCAGTCCACTCAGCTCCTGATGTCTAAGAACGAATGCCAATGTCTCTCTCTCTTACACACACACACACACACACTCTCTCTCTCTCTCTCTCTCTCTCTCTTTTTCAAGATGCAGAGCTGCGCATTGGCTGCCTCCCTATCTCGCTCTCTCACTCCCTCGCTCTCATCCCCTCCCTTCCTTCTTTCCCCTGCTCTCTCCTCTCCTCTCCTCTCCAGCCGCTTCACGCACACATCCTATACTCATCTCATTCTATTTTTTTTTCCAGGGGAACAAATGAACAGTGGAAGGCTAAGGGAGAAACGCGCCTCTCAGATCTTCGGCAACAATTAGGCCTGTTTTAAGCCTGGATAAGTCTTACTCACAGCTGTACCGAGTGGGATTAAAGCTCCTGCTATATTAAGCTCATCATGAGCAACGTGTGTGTGTGTGTGTGTGTGTGTGTGTGTGTGTGTGTGTGTGTGTGTGTGTGTGAGTGGTGTAAGCGAAGAGTAAGGAGAATGGATAGCTAGCTCCTGGAGTAATAATGAAAAAACCTTGTGTGTGCTCGTCTCCCTCCGGACAGTTCATCAATCATAAACTCCTCATGTCAACTCTGTAATTATTCCGTTATACAGAAAAGTGGTGCGCTGCAACAGTCTATCACTGTTCCTGCCCTCTTCTCCTCGCTCTCACCTGATCTGACTCACACGCTCTGGTCACTCGCTCACAGGAAGCAGGCTGTCACGCTCGCACCACTGACTCCGGACGTGTTCGTTCGAATGGAACCGAGCGTGACGAATAAAACAGCGGAATACTTACCGGCTCTCGATTAAGCTGTAATTGAATTTATTATATCGAATACATGCTTCAAGGAAAGATAATAAGTGTCTGTGAGGATCAATTTCCAACCAGGGGCGTTTCCAGGGGGCGGGGTTTAGCTAATGTAGTGTAGAACTGATCGATGTAGATCAGCAGACTAACAATTATCAACCACTTTACAGTATATTAGCAAACATCATGTATTAATCAACTTTAAGTCTTTTATGGGTTTTTTAGAGACTTTTATAAAGCATTAAAAAATATATATATTTTAAATAAAGATTAGATTGGTAGAAGTGGAATTTGAACACACAACCTTCCACTTTGTAAGCTAACACCCTTAGCCCTGAGCTAACACCCCTCCATTAGAACTTACAACACATACCAAGCTAACAACAAGCTAATCACTAATAACAAAAGCTAACTTGAGGTAGCATAATAGCTCGTAAACAATAATAAATAATCGAAAGACATGTAATTGCAAGATAATTATTTGTAATTTATTGAACTAGTAACTCGTGATGACATGGCTATCCCTTCTAATAGCGAGATAGCCTGTAATATTGTGCTAATAACCTGTAATATTGTGCTAATAACTCAGAATAACTGCTAACCTTTTGTGAAAGCAAGAAGATTAATAATGAGCTACTTACAAAATCAACATAATACCTTGTAATAATTAGCAATATCAATCAAATAACTTGTAATATCGAGACAATATCGAATTAACAACTCGTCACAAGATAACGTGCTACATATAGCAACATGCTAATAAGATGATATAACAGATGTAACCAGCTCCTGAGCTACTAATAAAGATGTACTAACATAATGAGATGTATCAGCATGGTGACATGTCAGAAGTGAATTTAAAATAATGAAACATTTAAATTTCTTATATATTTTTAATCATTTGCATGAGCTAAAGAACAGGTTCTTTATTACAGGGTTGGAGCTTCTGTAGATCTCCGAAGAGGATCAACTCAAACTCATGATTTGTGTATAAACATGTCTTCCGAGTTATAGTTCGTGATCACAAATGATCACAAATGTTACACCAGATGATGCTCATGCGTTGTGTCTGAAACTGATTACAAATCTCCTCTAGCATAACAATGATGGAGTCACTAGCATTTTATTCCATAAGGATCTGCTCACACAAAGGCAGTCAGTGAATCATCCTCTTATTAAGTTATTAGCTGAGGAGTGTCAGGGGAAGAATATTAGGGGAAGGAAGGAAGGAAGGAAGGAAGGAAGGAAGGGATAGAGTGATGGAAGGAAGGGAAGAGTGGAAGGAAGGAAAAAAGGAAAGAAGGAAAGAATGGAGGAAGGAAAAAAGGAAGGAAGGAAGGAAGGAATTGAAGGTATGAAGGAAAGATTGAAAGAATGAATGAATGATTAAATGAATGAGGTCCAGTTCGTTCCGTTTAATAGGCTGATGGTGAAAGACAACAGAAACAAACTTCTGTTCATTCTGTAATATCAAGTAAACACCAACAAATCCGCAAAAAAAGAGATCCACAGAAAACTCATTGCACATTTTGTACAGCGATAATCAGCCACATCTTCCATTTAACTCCAACCAACCAAAAGCTGCACCTGTTTCCACTCGTTTAATCAGCAACTCTGTCTGATTATTACCATGACTTCAGCCAAACAAGAGCTCTCTGAAACCTCGTCCAATCACACCCACAGTCTCACGCTGAACACCTCCACTTTCTTCTTTTACTTCTGTTTCTCCACACGTCCTGTCTTCCTGTCTTTGTTTAGAAGCTATACAACGTCCTTATGGCTTTCCTGATGTTTATACAATGCTAGCATTTACGTATGTCCAGTCAGGGACATCTAGAGTTAACGGTCAGATGATGAACAAATCTAATAGTAAGAGTATCACCAGCTTCAGTGTATCACTTCTTTAACAACCAAATACTTTGCTGGAAAAAAAAAGCTGCTTATTAGTTCGACTCAAATAGCAGAACTTTCATATAAAAAAGGTAAAAAATAATAATAAAGAAAGAAAGAAAATAAATAATAAATAATAAATGTAGTTCAAATTATAGATTTCTTATTTATAATTTATTTCTTTATTTATTTTTCTTTTTTTCCCCATTTTTTCTATTTTAGCTACTAATTATTATTATTATTTTTTTGTTGTTATTGTTGCTGTTTTGCCCATCAAGCTCTCGCCCTCTTGACATGCTGCTGTGATACACAACATTAAATTATTAATCAGTGCCTGAACAGATCTAATTTTCTTTCATTTATTACTGCTAAAATAAAGGGCTTTGTGTTTGCTTGTTATTATTCTCCTTGAGTGATGGACGACGTTTCTTTCTCCTTTAGGGCTTTTGTGGACAGCAGCAGAGCTTCACAGGGACAAATATTTCGCAATCAAGATGAAACCAAAAGTGACAACTGCTAGACATCCGGTCTTACAATACTCCAGTCCCTGAGGACGAGACGGGGGAAAAAGCTGGAGCCCTGGTTTTCCCAGAATCTGGTGGATTAGAGAGATTAGTTTGGTGATTAGTGCGACATTGCCATCCGGTGGTGAGAATGCAGTACTGCGAGCAACAGATGTCCTCGTTATGGTTTGATCTCAGCAACTGTTGCTTGGCAGCAGACACAATTTCTAAAAATCTCCATCACATAGCAGAGCTGTTCTCATTCTGGAGCAATAAACAACCTCTTATAGAAAAAATATAACATATTCATATAAATCCAGTGTGAATTAAAAGTTTACATTTACCGCAGACACCCGAATCCAGAGTAACTTTCATTTTTATTTCAATTTTGCACTCACACAATTTTGCACTCATTGCACTCTGATATGTTAGCAAACTGAGTTTTCGGTTCGGTCTCTGAGCAAAACCTTGATCACTGCCACTAAGAAAAAATAATTTAATCACTCTCACGTCTGTTCTGTTAGCGAACCTTATCTTTTTATTTATTTATAATATTCTTTTTACCTAAACATGTTGAATTTATGTATCTTGATGATGATGAGGATGATGATGATGATGATGATGATGATGATGATGATGATACTGATGGTGATGATGTCACAGACATTTTTGCAGCTCTAATCTTCTAACAAACTCAACCGATTACATATTTCCATCCATTTTAAGTCGAACTGGGAGAAACTTGCATGTAACTGGCGAATTTTTAAGGACCTTTTAATAAGCATTTATGTCTGTGTTTGTTAAACTGCCTCCCTATTTGCCTCCCAGGATCTTTGCAGAAAGGCAACTAAAGTTAGAAACAAAACCCAAATAAAAAAATACACAAGATTTTAAACAAAAATCCGATCACGTGGCAGCAGCACAGAGCAGAAACTCATGCCGAATCGAATAAAGAGCTTCGGTTAATGCTCATGTCTAGAATATTACAGTGGTACTGATTTTTGCTACCTGACTGAATAGTTTAAATATTTCAGGAACTGCTGACTCAGGGAATTTCCACACAACACACTCTGGAGGTCTGTGGGCGGAAACGTCGTGATGGTGAACGGCATTATGAGCTGACACAAATAATCACTCTGTACATCAACGAGGAGCAGAAAAGCATCTCAGAAAACAAAACACTCCGAAGTTTGATGTGGAAAGAGCCACATACTGAGATCTACTGTCAGCTTCAGTGTAACACAGTGAAGGAGGGAAAAGACCAAGTGATGTTTTATCTAATCTGCAGCTGTACTCGAGTACGATAAAGCTTTAGGAATTCAAATCACTGACAAAAACATGTGAATCCTAATCAATACATTTCATAAGACACAATCCTTTAAAAGCAGATTACACACTTCAATAAAAATCTTCTCATCTCGAGTCACGGAGATGTTATTGTCATTTTAACCATAAGTAGCTGACAAGGACTTAGTTCATGTCCCAGCCACATAAAATGCAACCTAGAGCAAACAGACAATACAAAACACTACAGTACAAATAGACAAAATACAAAACAGCACCAAACAGTGTGCATTCTGTGTGTTATACAGTACACTGTGCAAAAATACAGGAATCTGCAAACAGCGTTCTTGAAAAATTATATAAACTTACACTAAATGTGAAGTGTACAAGACAGTGTGTGTAAAAACAGCGAGTGTAAAAACAGTGTGTGTAAAAACAGTGAGTGTAAAAACAGTGTGTACAAGACAGTGTGTGTAAAAACAGTGTGTGTAAAAACAGTGTGTGTAAAAACAGTGTACAAGACAGTGTGTGTAAAAACAGTGTGTAAAACAGTGAGTGTAAAACAGTGTGTGTAAAAACAGTGTGTAAAAACAGTGTGTGTAAAACAGTGTGTGTAAAAACAGTGTGTGTAAAAACAGTGAGTGTAAAACAGTGTGTGTAAAACAGTGTGTGTAAAAACAGTGTGTGTAAAAACAGTGTGTACAAGACAGTGTGTGTAAAAACAGTGTGTACAAGACAGTGTGTGTAAAAACAGTGTGTACAAGACAGTGTGTGTAAAAACAGTGTGTACAAGACAGTGTGTGTAAAAACAGTGTGTAAAACAGTGAGTGTAAAACAGTGTGTGTAAAAACAGTGTGTGTAAAAACAGTGAGTGTAAAACAGTGTGTGTAAAAACAGTGTGTGTAAAAACAGTGTGTGTAAAAACAGTGTGTACAAGACAGTGTGTGTAAAACAGTGTGTGTAAAAACAGTGTGTGTAAAAACAGTGTGTACAAGACAGTGTGTGTAAAAACAGTGTGTACAAGACAGTGTGTGTAAAAACAGTGTGTACAAGACAGTGTGTGTAAAAACAGTGTGTACAAGACAGTGTGTGTAAAAACAGTGTGTAAAACAGTGAGTGTAAAACAGTGTGTGTAAAAACAGTGTGTGTAAAAACAGTGTGTAAAAACAGTGTGTGTAAAACAGTGTGTGTAAAAACAGTGTGTGTAAAAACAGTGAGTGTACAAGACAGTGTGTGTAAAAACAGTGTGTACAAGACAGTGTTTGTAAAAACAGTGTGTACAAGACAGTGTGTGTAAAACAGTGAGTGTAAAACAGTGAGTGTAAAACAGTGAGTGTAAAACAGTGTGTGTAAAAACAGTGTGTAAAAACTGTGTGTGTAAAACAGTGTGTGTAAAAACAGTGTGTGAAAACAGTGTGTAAAAACAGTGAGTGTAAAAACAGTGTGTAAAAACAATGTGTGTAAAAACAGTGTGTAAAAACAGTGTGTAAAAACAGTGAGTGTAAAAACAGTGAGTGTACAAGACAGTGTGTGTAAAAACAGTGTGTACAAGACAGTGTGTGTAAAAACAGTGTGTACAAGACAGTGTGTGTAAAAACAGTGTGTAAAAACAGTGAGTATACAAGACAGGGTGTGTAAAAACAGTGTGTAAAAACAGTGAGTGTAAAAACAGTGTGTGTAAAAACAGTGTGTAAAAACAGTGAGTGTAAAAACAGTGAGTGTACAAGACAGTGTGTGTAAAAACAGTGTGTAAAAACAGTGAGTATACAAGACAGTGTGTGTAAAAACAGTGTGTACAAGACAGTGTGTGTAAAAACAGTGTGTGTAAAAACAGTGTGTAAAAACAGTGAGTGTAAAACAGTGTGTGTAAAAACAGTGTGTACAAGACAGTGAGTGTAAAACAGTGTGTACAAGACAGTGAGTGTATAAGACTGTATAAGTATAAGTGTGTGTAAAAAACATCATGTAAACAGTGTAATGTGGCTGGAGCTGTAGACATGAATGTACAGTAACACTGAATGAGTGTTTGAGTGTGATTTTCTCTCATCAACATTATGGACTGAACTGATCAATTGTCTATGAGCCATACTCAAAATCCTTACTCAAACTTACTCCATACTCAAAATAAGTAATGCTTTTATAATCCTGAACGAATACATGCACTGATATTTAGTGAAGCCATAAATATGTACAGCCTGATAACCATTAAATAATGGTAATTCCATTAACTAATTAATTAATTAATTGGTTCCTTATTTCCTTCCTTCCTTCCTTTCTTTCTTTCCTTCTTTCTTTCTTCCTTCCTTCCTTCTTTTCTTGAAAGCAAAATTTGTGTTCAGCTCACAGCATTTTTCTTTGATAGCTTTGGCAAACAACTTCAGAACTAAATGATGGTATAATACATTTTATTCTGGGGATTTTTACTTAAGGTCCACATTACTACATAAGTAATGCTTTTGTGAAGCCATACATATGTACAGCCTGATAAACATTACTCACTCACTCACCCACTCACTCATTTTCTACCACTTATCCTAACTACCTCGGGTCACAGGGAGCCTGTGCCTATCTCAGGCGTCACCCTGGACGGAGTGCCAACCCATCACAGGGCACACACACACACTCTCATTCACTCACACACTCACACACTACGGACAATTTTCCAGAGATGCCAATCAACCTACCATGCGTGTCTTTGGACCGGGGGAGGAAACCGGAGTATCCGGAGGAAACCCCCGAGGCACAGGGAGAACATGCAAACTCCACACACACAAGGCGGAGGCGGGAATCGAACCCCGACCCTGGAGGTGTGAGGCAAACATGCTAATCACTAAGCCACTGTGCCCCCACAATCACAGTTATATATTTAAAATAATAAAGGTTAACATTTATTCAATTTAAGAAACCAGTTATAACTCTTTGGGATTTGTACCAATAATAAATATATTGATTAATAAAGTAAAAACAGACCCCTTGTTGTTAGAGCTTACAAACGTTCCTCCAGAAGCGTTTCAGACTAGTTTTGTGGTCTGATACATAGCTCAGTTCTCATGATAGATCAGTAATGTCAAAGCAGTCAGGACAGGAAGTGCAGCTCAGTACTGAACCTGAGACTTCCTGTAGGAGGTGGGGTGAGTTCTGTTGCACTGGAACTGTGCTGTTATTCCTGTGAATGTGAACGCTCGGCTCTGCCCTCATTCAGGAAGTAAAATAGCCTCTGTGTGTGTGTGTGTGTGTGTGTGTGTGTGTGTGTGTGTGCGCGTGTGTGTGTTTAGCTGCTGTGGGACACAGAAGACATAAGGTGAAGTACCTTACTGTGCATAAAAATAATAAATAAATAAATAAATAAATAAATAAATAAATAAATACTGAATGTCAGTGTGGTTGTTTTCTCGATGTGTGATGATGATGTAAGATGAACGCAAACACATCCTGGTTCAATAGAATCAAGTGAGTCTGAAACTACTGCAATGCTGCAAAATTCAGACCACAGCAGTATGAAAACCACTTTAAAGGGACAGTGTGTAATTTTTTACAGTCCTCTGCTGACTGTGAAGTGAACTGCTTTTTAAAAACATCATCGCCAAAAACAACAACTACATAAAAAATACATAGCTGACATGTTTTGCTAAAAAAAAATAAAAAAATCATAGTGAAGGAGCAGACTTCAGGAGAACATTTCAGGGCCAGAAAACTTTTTTTTAACAAAAAAAAAAAATCTTTTTCTTTTTTTTAGAAGATCTGCTGCAAGAGGATCATACATATTTTTAGAAATGCACACAAAAAAGCAAACAATGTTTTCAAAGGGTATAAAAAGAGAAGCAAAGTAAACCAAAGTCTTAAAGCATGTAAACATTACTAACCTGATATGTAGAAAGTGTAGTCTAAACCTTAATCCCTGTCCAGATCTCATCACACAATGCATCACTTCCTGAAAACCTGCTACAGTATAGTGTTAGACAGCCGCTAGACAGATTTTCAAAGATTTCCTCGACGCCACAGAGATGCATGTAAGGATTTCTTACAAGGAAGCAGACCACAATGTAGAAGGATGTTAAAAAGTAATAGATGTTTCTGGTGAAATTCAGTGTTTGGTTTTATTTATACTCTTGGCTTTCTATAGTCAGTGTATGCTGTCAAATATAGAGAACACGATTTACTGCTTATTTTATTTAGTTTTAGGAGGTTCATTAATAAATATGGGATGCTGTGGCAGGAATGCACGAATGTTCATAACAACATAAACCAAAATGATCATTATTAGTTCCTGTCTGGAACCAAAATTAATCTCTACATTGTAAGTTTTACTGTATTCTGTGTTCCTCACACGTGATTTAATGTTCATTGAGTATTTGAAGTAAAATAACAACGTTTGTTTTATATTAAAGCTTACAATGGCAATAAAAACAGTTTTCTTTTTGCTGAATTTATTCACAAGGCTGTTAAATGTAACGAGGCTCCACGCTGTAAAGCAGCTGTTCGTTCTCTGTCCGCCAGAGGGCACTCGTGTGCAGCAAATCCGCATTGCACCTGACATGGTAAAAACATACAGACTGTAATCATAATAAGCCTCAGTACTGATCAAACATGCATTCGGCAAAATAATTGCCCCAGCTCTGTGTGAACGGGGTGTAATTATAGCTGTCTATACTTCATTGAGCGGAGTGTGAGTGTGTGTTGGAGGGACGATGGACGAGTCACGTGGTGGGTGTGTTGTAGTCACATCTGTATGCAGCTCCACGGCTGTGTGCTTCACCGCACTGGGCTCGGGGTGTGTGAGCTGCAGCCATGGTGAAATGGCAGATTGTGCCTCACACACACACACACACACACACACACACACACACACACACACACACACACACACACACACACACACACACAAACCCTGCAGGCCCCTCATTTTGCTATTTCAGGCAACAGACGTCGCATCTTCATTTCATAATTTTCTTATTGCCTTGCACGCTGAGACTAACTAACACACACACGCGCGCGCGCGCGCACACACAGATCCGAGTACAGTTTTGGGCTAAAAAAATGCACAATCACACATCTGTTTAAAGGTTCTGCTTTACCGAGCGCTCATCCACTTAATCAAAAGCATCTATTAAAAATTCGAGCGTTGTATGAACCCGGAGGGCTTTAGCTTTAAAATGCATTTTTAATCAGTTCCTATTGGATGAACTTCAGCCGACCTGAGAGCTGCAATGCTCACAATGGCCTCCGGGTGGCAGCAACGAGTAATAAACTTCTCTGTTATTTATGTTTATCTACATGAATTCCTCCTTGTCAGGACCAGATAGACCAAAGTACTGCATATATAAGTATTGTTGATTTACGTTTATATCCTGTTAGAATTAAAGACCAGCTAAAGTACTGAATATATAAGTATTGTTGATTTACGTTTATATCCTGTTAGAATTAAAGACCAGCTAAAGTACTGAATATATAAGTATTGTTGATTTAGATTTATATCCTGTTAGAATTAAAGGTGCAGTATGTAATTTATTTAATCGCTGTTATGATCACTACATTAAATAACAAACACTACTAATCCAAAATAAAGATCCATATTAGTGCGGTGTAATTTATATGGGAGGGTTTCTTTTCTTTTCTTTTTTTTTTTCCTTTTTCTTTTGCTAAAAGAAAATGCAGAATTAAACACTTAACCAAATGGCACTTAAATTGTATCATCTGCTGCATGATTACATTGGTTTTGTGGGTGCCAAAACTTTTGGTTATCTACCCGTGGGCAACTCAGAAAGTCAGAGCAACTCTTTCTTTCTTTCTTTCTTTCTTTCTTTCTTTCTTTCTTTCTTTCTTTCTTTCTTTCTTTTGTTTTTCATTATTTTTTTCCATTTTCTTCCATCCAGCAACCAGAGAATAAGTATAAACACTTTATACTGTAAACCTGAGACTGGTAAAGTATGGAATAAATGTTTGGGGTTTGTTTTGACATCTCCATCATCTCCAGTTTGATGACTGCATGCACTTCAGTAGGTTTCCTTCCTCACAGCTCACATGTGTCCTGACAACTAACTTTCACAGCTGAAATACATACTTGCTAGTTTTGAATTTTAGTCACTTTTTTTTTTTAACGTTTGCCTTCCTTCCTTTCTTCATCCATATACTCATGACTTCCTTTCTTTCTTGAAAGCAAGATTTGTGTTCAGCTCACAGCATTTTTGTTTTGATAACTTTGGAAAACAGACTCCATTCCATTCACGACTTCAGAACTATTGGCACCCTTCATTAAAAAGAAGTGATAATTATACGTAGAATGATCAAATCAGATTTTGTTTCAAATCTGCTTGCCACGTTTGAAGTATTTTGTGTCAATTCTTCTTTTAATCTCCTCCCAGTGAAGACACAGATCTAATGACTTTCTACATTTGCTATAATCTTCTACACATGTGCATAAAAGACATTTTAGCTGAATGTATGATATGACGATGTCATACGACATGACATAGGCCAAATCTGCAGAAAATCTGTAGCAAAAGCCCCTCCAAATATTGCTGAGTTACTACACAAAACGCGGTTGTAGCTGCCTCTCTACATTACTACGATAGAAAAGAGGTGTTATTTGTGTAGTAACAGCGTTTAGCTCACGAGTTATTGACTCGGGAAACTCCAACCTGTGAATATGTGGCCGACTTCCTGCTCCTTCAGTTCTCTCCAGCGCTGGAAAGCTGATCCTATATTAACACGTCCTACTTCTTGTCCTTATCGTAAGCCTTTCTTCTCTTTCTTTCTTTGTTTTTATCCTCCATGTCAATGTTAAAACCGCTTTCTGCTAATGTCACACATGCGCACTGAACACTCTCTCCGCCGCATACCGACAAGCCCCGCCCCTTTCTGCTCATTGGCTATACGTTAGTTTTGTTTTTTGTTTAATATTCGGCCCGACTCAGTGTTCTGAAGCATTTCTCAAAAATCAGAGACTCTACATTTAAAATAGAAAGTGGAACACACACACACGCACACAAACACACACACACACACACGCACACACACACACACGCACACAAACACACAAACACACGCACACAAACACACACACACACACGCACACACGCACACACGCACACGCACACGCAGGCACACACACACACACACACACGCACGCACACACACACACACACACACGCACACAAACACACACACACGCACGCACACACACACACACACACACACACACACACACACACACACACACACACACACACACATGCACACGTTGCTATCTTTTAACTCCAGCACTTAGCCAGTGATTTTTGCAAACTGCTGCTCTTCATACAAACAGTCCTCTCAGCACACAGCTGCTACTCCATATTCCAGATGTAAGCACAATACAGCTCACTCACCAACAATGCAACTCAACCACCGGCGCACGAGCAGAGCAGCTGCAGGGACGTCAGAGCGTCCATGTGTGATACTGTATGCGAGGATGTCGCTAACCCATGCTGTGTAGGAGAACAATCACATCAACGGCACGGACGTGTGTCACAGCTTTCACCCTGAAGTCGATTATTTTACAATAACGGCACATCATGAAGCCTTCACTTCTTCTTACACAATCCACTTGGTATCATCTATGCAAACATATAGTAATATAACATTTGACATTTTCTGACCAATCAGATTCGAGAATTCAACAGCGCTGTGGTATCAATCAGTAGCCGAATCACGTAATGTACATGTAGCTCTCGGTTCCATACACAGTACAGCAATGTGTTTTTAGAAATATACTGAAACTAGTAGCATGGACTGGGAAAGACCTCCACATTATGGCACAGATTTAAGGCCAAATGCTTAAAAAGAAGAATCCATAAAGCTTAAAACAAGAGCAAAGTGGAAAAAAGGTGAAAAAAAGAATAACTAAGATACTGAAGTATGAATACAAGTAGAAATAATAATAATAATAATAATAATAATAATAATAATAATAATAATAATAATAATAATAATTATATCATATTTTCATGTATTATTATTAGTAGTACCAATGGTGCGAAGCCCTATTGCTTTTGCTCGGGTTTATTATTTATTTGTTTGTTTGTTTGTTGGTTTGTTTGTTTTTGCACACATTGGCCAATTGGGGTCCCTTAACGTTCTCGAAAACTCTTGAAATTTGGCACACACGTCACAGTCGGGCGACGCGAGGCTTGGGCAAAGGTTGGAATACGGGCGTGGCAGGGGAGCTCTGTAGCGCCCCCGTAATGAAAAAACAAACATTTGTGCACAGATCCGGCAATTATGTACGCACATGTACAAGAGTTGGTATGCATATAGATCTCATCGACCCGAACAACTTTCGCACTCTAAACTATGAGCTCCGCCCAACAGGAAGTCGGCCATTTTGGATTATTTCATAATTGCATGTGGTGAACTTTTAAGTAGTCCTCCTAGGGAATTCATGCGATTGACATCAAACATGATGAACATGATGCCGAGACATTGCACTTGCTAAATTCCGAAGGGGTTATTGATATCTCAAACAGTGCTGCCATGGCGAGGCGACTAATTTATGGCGAATTCAGAGAAACAGGAAGTGTCTAATATCTAAAGCAAAAAATTTCTTATTGAATTGACACGCGTTCTGTATGTCCGGCCAAGGATTCTGATCGCATCGATGTGCCTATTGCGAATCTCGGACATAGCGCCACCAACAGGCGCCAGGAAGTGTGTCAGTCAGAACAGTTGCATGTGGTGAACTTTTAAATACTCCTCCTAGGACATTCATGTGATTGACACCAAAAGTTGTGAACATGATGCCGAGACATTGCACTTGCTAAATTGCGAAGGGATTTTTGATATCTCGAACGGTGCTGCCATGGCGAGGCGACTAAGTTATGGCGAATTCAGAGAAACAGGAAGACAAAAAAATGTCTTATTGTGATGACACGCGGTGTGTATGTTCGGGCCAAGGATTCCGATCGCATCGATGTGCTTATTGTGAGTCCCGGGTATAGCGCCACCAACAGGCCCCAGGAAGTGTGTCAGTCACAAAGGTGGATTTTTTCACAGTTGCATGCAATGAACTTTTAAATACTCCTCCTAGGGAATTCATGGATTGGATCTAATGCAAAATTGCAAACGGATTTTTGATATCTCAAACACTGTTGCCATGGCATCGTGTCAAAGTTTACTTTTATTTCAGGCGTATTTAAGGCTTTTGGTGTGCTTAGATTAACTTGAAATTTGACACATACATCACATTTGTTGGCTGTTAAGTGTGGACAAAAAGGTCAGACAAAGGTGTGTCTCTGAAGTGGCTCACTAGCGCCCCCATTTGTCTGGGGTTTCATTTACCTACAGTACAGTCCCCAAAGGGTCAGTAACAACATAAAATAGTCCACTGATATTTACCCACTTGATGCACTTGCCCACCGTGCATTGATTTCTGGGACGCACCATATAGCGATAAAAAAACGTGCGAGGGCCCGCCATCACTTTTTGCAGCTATATTTATTATTATTATTGGGGGCACGGTGACTTAGTGGTTAGCACGTTCGCCTCACACCTCCAGGGTTGGGGGTTCGATTCCCGCCTCCGCCTTGTGTGTGTGGAGTTTGCATGTTCTCCCCGTGCCTCGGGGGTTTCCTCCGGGTACTCCGGTTTCCTCCCCCAGTCCAAAGACATGCATGGTAGGTTGATTGGCATCTCTGGAAAATTGTCCGTAGTGTGTGTGTGTGAGTGAATGAGAGTGTGTGTGTGTGTGTGTGTGTGTGTGCCCTGTGATGGGTTGGCACTCTGTCCAGGGTGTATCCTGCCTTGATGCCCAATGACGTCTGAGATAGGCACAGGCTCCCCGTGACCCGAGAAGTTCGGATAAGCGGTAGAAAATGTATTTATTATTATTATTATTATTATTATTATTATTATTATTATTATTATTATTATTATTTATTGATTTTTTTAGGGAGAAAGTTACTGAAGGTGTTTAGTGAACTTGTAAACAAATAAACTATTTTTTGCACATTTTCTTCTCAAAATTTTGCTCAGTCATTACGACAATCATGATCACAGCAACACGAAACCGACTTGAACAAAACCTGGTTAATTTTTTACACATGAGACGCCTCATCTGTACAAATTTGCTGGGAAAGTCACCATGTGAATGTTTTCACTTCAGTTTAATTAAATCTTATCGGGAACGAATGCTAATAGTTGCAGTGGCTTGTGTTCTAACTCCAGGGCTAAGGGTCAGGGCCAAATTATTATCAGAAATGATTTGTATTAGTTAGTATTATTCGTTCCTTCAAACAATATACTTTTAAACTGACCATAGTATGTAAGTTGTCAAGTTACATATGGTTTAAACGCTTTAAATTTAAAGATGTTATTTTCAGTATTAAAGTATTCACCGAACATTCAAAGAGTTCAGGTCTCCTTTGTGAAAAACATAGACCTGGCAACCCCGATTAATATTTTAGGAGAACATGATTTTTGGGGATCTAGGGATTTTAGGGAAATAGCTTTAGATTCTTGATGAACAAATCGGCCGGCGTGTGAGGATAAACTCGTCCTCTTCTGACAGATAGTGTCATGTAAATAATAGACATATTCTAGTATCAAATTTTGAATAAATAACGGGAAAAAGAGAAACTTAATAAACTCCACCGTAAAAATCTACTTTTCTCGATTTGTAGAAAACAATAAGCTGCAACTTTGTCTGAAATGTGGCATCAATCTCAACTGTATACTATAAAGACTATAAAGAGTGTTTACAAGATGTTCAGTATGAAGAGATCCATCCTGATGTCCTACTGTACTTCTGCATGAGGATTGATCTGCATGTAGATCGCTGTAGATAGAGCCGCCCGGAAACATCACGTTGCAGTATGGTCGGGTCTTCGTCAGCAACCGTTTGAAGACTTCGGCAGAAAGGAATTAGTATTGTGTCTGTTATGAGGAGCTCTCGGTTGCACAATTATAAACTGTTGAAGAAAGGACATTATTTACATTTACATTATATATCCTGCACTTACTGCAATTGCACATGTGTAATGACAATAAAGTTGAACCTAATCTAATCTAATCTAATCTAATCTAATCTAATCTAATCTAATCTAATCTAATCTAAATATACTGTCCAGTGTCCCCTAAATGAGGATGAGGTTTCCTTTCTGAGTCTGGTTCCTCTCGAGGTTTCTTCATCATGTCTTCTCAGGGAGATAGAATAGGGTAGAATTTTAAACTTAATTTTTTTTTTATAAAGTTTCTATACTTCTGTAAAGCTGCTCTGTGACAATGTGAATTGTTAAATGCGCTACACAAATAAATTGAATTGAACTGAAAATTGAACGTCTCATCACTCTGAGGTTGCTGAGGATAGAGCCACATGTCCAGCCTGAAGATACATGAGATTACTGTGGATGGTTCCACTTAAAGATGGCTTTGAAATGCAATTCCCACAAACACACAAGTCACCATCAGCGAACTTGCCCAAAATAGACTTCATGTTAAAACAAGAATGAGTTTCCTGGTTACACAAAAAATCAACATCACACTCTCCGGTGTCACTCAGATGAGGATGAGGTTCCCTTTTGAGTCTTTCGAGGTTTCTTCCTTGTATCATCTCAGGGAGTTTTTCCTCACCACTTGCTCATTACAGATAAACTGTATCTTAAATTTACATTTTATATTTTTGTAAAGCTGCTTTAGGATTGGATTGAAGCATCCTGGGATGAGCAGATGACAGTGTTTCTGATTACAGCAGTACAGATCTACAGTATCCGGGTAAGATAATGAACTGAATAACAGCATATTGTTTTTAAAGATCATTATTTCAGACCTCAGTCTGTTTTTCAGAAGGTATAAAGACGGTCAAAGTCACACCGACCCCCTGCTACGGAACTAATTACTGCTCTTGCATTCATCTCAGAATTTTTTATTACTGCGATCGCCTGTGTACCTCGACCACCTAATTATTCTACTAATTCTACAGTGACACCAGTGACCTCCCTGAATCTTCTTTTTTTCTGTGTTAAAAAGGGAAAAAAAACACCCCGTCACTTTTTTGTCCAGCTTCAGACGGTAAAGAAAGTGTCTTCAGCCTGCAGAGTGAGAAGTGGATGCGAGAAAAAAATCCATTCGGTTAATTGGTTTTCCCAGACACGACATGACTCGGCTCGGATTCTGCCCCACGTTTAGATTTGGCCTCATCGATATTTTTTTGCAATAATTATCTCCTCCGTCCGAAACGACGCACCGCAACAGCTTTGCTTCTTTTTAATATCCAGCTACGTTATAAATCCGACACTCTGATGAAACCAAGCCCCTATTACTAAATGCTCACTACTTTCCTACAGCACATACAGTCTTGTGTATGGGGTTTACTTTCCTATTCCATTTAGCTTCACCAGGAATTAAAGAAAGGCCATGAATAGCAGAAAATGAACCCCATATTGTGCTTGTTCTGAGAAAGCTGTGTGAAAGCTGGTGTGAGCGAGGTGTAAATCACAGCTCGGAGTAACACGCAATAAGATTATTATGTAATTACGTTGAGCGTAAAGCCTCTTTTTTTTTTTTTCAAAGGATGAAACACCATCTACAGCATCATATCTGTTAATGGTTTTAAAGCTCTAAAAGGATGGATTGAAACCATTTAGATTCTTGGGACGTATTTAAAAAGCAGAAGATAATGTTTTAGATCATTTCCATGGAAGTGACAGATCCTGACAGAAAATTAAAAACGAAAGCAAATGTAATTCATTCATTCGTCAAACCCTCAACCCTCAAGGATTTTTTGGACAATTCTTTTATTTATTTATTTACTTACTTACTTACTTACTTACTTACTTACTTACTTACTTATTTTTTTACAATTTGTTCTTCTTCAGCTAAAGAAATGGTGCTGAAATCTTAAAATGTATTAAATGACCTTTTTCTTTAACGCATACGGTACATGACTTACATGTATAATTTCCTTATTATAAAAATACTAAATTTGACCCAGTTCTTTTCTAGTCATAGGGCTTTTGTGCACCAGCTACAGTACCGTTTACGCAGAGACACACGATTCTACACATCATGTATAATTATAATGCTAAAGCGGTCGACTCATTTTAATGCATTTATTGTAATTACAATAGCTATCGTTAATGCTGATGCACCATTTCACCTGCAAAGGTGTTTATTTTGATCCTAACATATGCAGTAGACAATGCATTCTATATCTGCATTTAAAAAGACTCCAGTTTAACAATTTGAACACTGATATAATGTATGCAAGAAAGTCCAAACACTAATACATGGACTAAAGATATAGTTAATTAATAAGCCTAAAGAGTGAAGATTTTACACCAAATACAAACCTGGGAGTGTGTGTGTGTGTGTGTGTGTGTGTGTGTGTGTGTGTGTGTGTGTGTGTGTGTGTGTGTGTGTGTGTGTGTGTGTGTGTGTGTGTGTGTGTGTGTGTGTTAAATAGATTAACTTGAAGGTGAAGGAATATTTGCTTCATGAACTGTTAAAGCAGCTACTGAGTTGTAGAGATAATGAGGAGAAAAGATAAGAATTCGGGTGTGCTCTCTCTCTCTCTCTCTCTCTCTCTCTCTCTCTCTCTCTCTCTCTCTCTCACACTCACACACACACATACACGCACACCAAGGTCAAAAAGAACTTGCTAACTTGAAGAAAGGTACATGGTAAATCCCTAAAGTTAATAAGGTGATAAAGGAGGTCCATCTAATCTTAAAAGTATATGATATAAAACACTGAGCCCTTATTTTACTCTGTATATGAGTGAGTCTCGTACTGAGAGAAACACGTGCGGTAGAAGGGATGGAGTTTGGGATGTGGAGAGAAAAGAAGATTTGCCCCTAACATGTGCTTTAGCACTTCTCCTTCATGAGCCTTGTTCGGCATTTATGAAGCTTAAGAGCAGTTCAGTTAAGCCTGGGTTACTCTGTAGCATATCAAAATATCCAAATGATGGTGCAAACAGAATGTAGTCCGTCCATCCATCCATCTATTCATCTGTTCATACATCCATTCATCCATCCACCCACACAGGGTTGCTGGGAACCTGAAGTCCATCCCTGAGGACTCGGAGCACTAGGCAGGGGATGCCCTGGACAGCTTGGCAGTTCATCACATACACACTCACACACCACAGGCAATTTAAAGCCTACAACCACATGTCTTTGGACTGGAAGAGGAAACCAGAGAACCCAAAGTGAACCCCAAAAGCACAGGTAGAACACAGGCAAACTCTTTGCCCAAAGAATGGAGGCTCCTCGAACCCCCAACCTCAGAGGTGCAAGGCAAATGTGCTGGCTACTATGACTGCTGGAAATGCATAATCGAAACCATTTTCAGTTCACGAGGCACTTAAAGAGGCACATTAGCTTACTTAAATGTGTATAAAAGCCTGTTCTTCAGAAGAAAGCTCTAGAAGAGCTAACACACATCCACAGCTGGACATCATCGCTCTGATTGACTCCTGGTCTCCAGAACATGAAGTGGGGACATTTGCCCCACTTGGGAGAGAGTCCATTTCTTAATAATGTCTTTAAAGAAGAAAATAAAAAGAATCTCACATGTGGACTATATTCAGACAATTCTCAGAAACTATTCTTGAGTCACACTACACTCTGTGAAATTCAGTTTCCAGTCAGAAACAGCAAACAATTAAATCCAGGTTCACACCACAACCTCCATGGGTTTAATGACGCTATCTACTGGGATCCTCCAATCAGACGCAGCATGTACGCGTACAATTTAACTTGGGCACTACTTACAGTCTTTTAGTTCTGCAGGAGAGGTAATCTGTGCCTGTGGAAGTAGCACAAGCCTGTTTTCTGTCATTTTAATGGAGTGTTAAGCTGCTGTTTACGTAAGTGGCTGTGTGTTGGGTCCTGAGATACCCTCTACCAGAAAACATGGAAGGATTGAAGTAATTAAGCTAAAGCCACATGGGTTAAAACACATCATTGCTATGTGTACACCGGCTGCATTTACACTGCTGGTCTTCATACACGATTCTGAATTATTTGTTTCTTCCAGATGTTTTTGTTTTGTCTGTTAAACACATGCAAGATCAGAGCCACATATTCCAAATAGCCATAACATTAAAACCACATGGCAAATATTATATTGGCCTCCCTGCCATCACAGCTCTGACCCACAAGGTAACTGACACCAAGACGATTGCAGCAGATCTTTTAAGTTGTGAGATCAGGACCTAGAATCTATTCATAAAGATCCTAAGATTGATCTCAGAGAGCTTCTACTGTAATTTAACTTTTTTAAATCTGGTCTATTATAAGCCTTTTCTATATTTATGTTCTGTAAAGCTGCTTTGAGACAATGTCTATTGTAAAAAGCGCTATACAAATAAACTTCAATTGAATTGAATTGAATTCACTTTGTCTCTATGTTCAGATATTTGAGTCTATATCGTGTAGGGATTACGTTCGTGACCGATCATAGAGATGTTCTAATATCTGTATGTTATAAATGTAATGTAAATGTAAATGTAACCTATGCTATGGCATTTCAGCTCTGTTTCAGATATGTTAGTGTATCACTAAATACTATGGCGCCAGAATATATACACTGTGTCAGAGATGTTATCTCTAATATGATTAGACACACTAATAATCCCTACACAATCTAATCTGTATCATTTTATTAACTCACTATTATTGTATACATCACATTTCTTCTCCCTGAAAAAAGTTTGATATAGTTTCTTTTTCTATAACAGCATCTCTTACAGTAGTTTCAGCTACAAAGCATATCAAAGTTCACATTAATGCACTTAAATACGATACTGTTTTTGTTGTAACATAAAAAAAAATAAAAAAAAAACACAGGTGGACGCTCAATATCAGCAGATTAAAATGATATCAGAATTTTAGAACGGAGTCTTTGTTACTTGTTACTGCTTTGTAACTGTCTTGTGGATGGGCTAAAAACATTATTTATAGCTGCTATAGACAAATGAAAAAAAATCACCCGGCATCAGCATCGTCTTGTCGATTATTTACCTTTAACATAACGTTTAATTTCCTACATAAAAGAAGGACAAACGTCACAGAATCGGCTATGATAAGGTGTAAAGAATAAACAAATAAAAGTGAATTCAATCCAAAACACAAATTAATATATTAGTCCTCAGAAAACCAAAAAAATGTTTACGAAATGGTGAATCTAATACATGCGATGAAATGATATAATAAGATGAATCACCAGAACCACAATAATTTTCAGATTATTGTTATTAAAACAATATGACTATAGAATATAACGGAAACTGTACAGTATGTGTTCACTGTATGTGTGTGTGTGTGTGTGTGTGATTGTGCCCTGTGATTGGTTGGCATCCCATCTATGGTGTCCCTCAGCCTTGTGCCCCGAGTCCTTTAGTATAGTTTCGAAGCCACATGATAGACAGTACAGAAAACAGATGGAAGGAAGGAAAATATTGAAACAGTGAAGTATGTCTCATCCTGCCATTTTCACCGTCATGAAATTTTAAAGATCGCTAAAAGCCATTTTTAACCGTTTTTAATTTTTAATAACGATGTGACTTTATTATTAAATTTATTAGATTCTTGAGGCGGTAAAGGATGTGGCAGATACAGAAAGAATGAGTTACGACATCATTTCTGTGTGTGTTTTAAAAGAGAGAGAGAGAAAGAGAGAGAGAGAGAGAGAGAGAGAGAGAGAGAGAGAGAGAGAGAGAGAGAGAGAGAGAGAGAAAGAAACAGGCTTTTTAATGAACGCTCATTTGTTATGATTCTGAATTGTCAGGATGCACAATGGCGCCCGTGAAGTCACGTAACGCTAACGTGAAGACAGCGGTGCTCGTGACACATTTTTCTTTAAGCATTCTCTCTGTCTATCTTGTCGAGTTTCTTCCCCTGCCTCCTTTTGTGCAGGTTATGAATGTGAATGCAGGCTGTATAATTTAATGCAGGGTTGCTATAATTACTCGCATGGCTTGAGAAAGGGATAAATCACAACACAGCCTCAGAGTTGGCTACTTAATGGGAAATTTGCTTTTGGGGGAAAAAATGGATGCGGCATTGAACTCGTCACCTCGCATGCAGACTGCGCTAACCTTCTATACGTTCACTATGAAACATAGATCCAGATCCATGTTTATTTATTCTTTAGCATGGCAAGTTCGGTCTGGTTTAAGATTGGCTTGGAATGTAAAATAAAGAGTTCTTCATAGAACGTAATGTGGTTCATTGGAAAGAACCCAAACAACCTAAATCCAAGATAGATCTTTATTTAGAATCATTTAGGGTTTCTACACTGTGTTATGGAAAGATTTTTATATATTTCACTCTTAAAAAGAGGATCCTTTGGGGTCTTTTTAGAACTCTGGAGTTCTGTACCTGCTCAGTAGTACCTTCTCCTTGCAGAGCGATAATGGAACTGTATCTGTATGTAGATAACACTGAGAGAGGTGAAACTCCTCCCACTGATTAAAGTGTAACAGTAAAACTCCTCCCACTGATTAAAGTGTAACAGTAAAACTCCTCCCACTGATTAAAGTGTAACAGTAAAACTCCTCCCACTGATTAAAGTGTAACAGTAAAACTCCTCCCACTGATTAAAGTGTAACAGTAAAACTCCTCCCATTTATGAAAGTGTAACAGTGAAACTCCTCCCACTTATTAAAGTGTAACAGTGAAACCCCTCCCACTTATCAAAGTGTAACAGTGAAACCCCTCCCACTTATCAAAGTGTAACAGTGAAACTCCTCCCACTTATCAAAGTGTAACAGTGAAACTCCTCCCACTCATTAAAGTGTAACAGTGAAACTCCTCCCACTTATTAAAGTGCAACATTGAAACTCCTCCCACTTATTAAAGTGTAACAGTGAAACTCCTCCCACTTATTAAAGTGTAACAGTGAAACTCCTCCTACTTATTAAAGTGTAATAGTGAAACTCCTCCTACTTATTAAAGTGTAATAGTGAAACTCCTCCCACTTATTAAAGTGTAACAGTGAAACTCCTCCTACTTATTAAAGTGTAACATTGAAACTCCTCCCACTTATTAAAGCGTAACAGTGAAACTGTTCTGTGAAAAGGTTTTACTGGATAAGTACAGAACCCAAGGGATCTATATAGAACCCAAAGGAACATCTTTTTTTTTTTTTTAGTAAAGGATGCTTTATTTTGATTATTGTAAGATTTCCCGCTTGGCACCAACAGAGAGAGAGTAATTACATGCTGCAACAGTACTTTTATTCCATTTTTTTAATTTTACACTTGTTTGTGCAGGAGGAAATCCCACTGAGACTGTCATGGCTTTCCCCAGGCTAAGCGCAAACCAGATAAAAGGATGTGTGCAGACATAATTAGATTAAATCCAGACAAATAAAATATCATGAGACTGTCAGATATAACTAGAGCACCTTTCAGCGATATGACTGGTTATTAGGCATGTTGCGTTTAAACACTACACTATACTGTATGTGCATGACAACCGGACATCACCTCCTTCGTCTTGTTTTTTTTTTATCTTAATCGGTGAATTTGAAACACGACATCATCATGTCTCTCTCTGTAATGAGTAATCACAACCTCCACTGAATATGAGTTGATTCTGTTTGATTTGATGTCTAATGTTGTTTTCATTTCTGCATTAATAATAAAAATAAGACCATTTTTGCATCAAGGTGTATTTTGTATCAAGGAATAAAACATTTGCTGTGCTGTTATAAGAAATGAATCAGCTTCATGACGAGTCTGGAGGCATCACAGCTCCTGGTTGTTGATTCTTAGGTGTTTTAATTCCTTAGATACTTCACAAGGAAACCAATATCACTACTATTAGGTTATTACACAAGTGAGAGACAGAATAAATAATAATAATAATAATAATAATAATAATAATAATAATAATAATAATAATAATAATAATAATAAACAGATACATGTGCAAGCATGTTCTGTCTTTATTTGTTTTCTTCTTGTGCTCAAGGACACAAACAAGTCAGTTAGCAAAGGATGAATTAACAGGAAGACAAACTGCTTGTCAGGATGTGAATTTAACCGTCGCTTTTTTGTTGGAAGCTCTGTCAGTGTCAGGAGCAGGAAAATCCAGGACAATAAGCTTCTTCTTTTACTTCTTCTTCTTCTTCTTCAGCTCTGCAGGTTGGAGACGCCATGTTCACAGTATCACGTCAGCGCGTTATTCTAATGTTCCTTATTAGGGATGTGGTGGCCTAGTAAGGTGTTGGACTAATGATTGAAAGGTTGTGAGTTCAAATCCCAGGTCCACCAGGCTGCCACTGCTTGTGGAGGAGTGGAGGACTGTACAATGCCAGAAATGTCAAATGTAAATGTAAATTCTGTTCACCAGGCTGCAGGGAGGGAGACATAAGGACCGATTCCTCACTGAAGGAAACACTCTGTCCATTAATACAGCAAAGAACACAAGTATTCGCACCACTTCTCCTCATTAAGACATCATTCTCAGCAGGCCATCTCGCGGGCCTTCCTCAGCTCGTTCTCTTAATGGCCGTGCAGATTTAATGGCAGGCTTACGGTGTGCACGGCTCGGATCTTTCCTAACCAACATGAAAATGGATTTTCTTCCAGGCCTCTAATGGAATGAGCGATATAAGGGCACTGATCTCTAACAATGATGGACATATTTCTTGAATTAATGCGCCTAAAGGGCATCCAGGCTTGCTGAAGAGCCGGTAGAAGAGACGAGACACGAAGACGAAACACAAAGACGGCTGATGGACGTCGAAATCTACTTTCTGCCCCGTATTTCAATGATTAACAATAATATTTGTTTTTAAAGAAAAGTTCTGCAAGTATATCAGTATAATCTGCTTTATTATTGTATGTTACTGCACTGACAATGCGTAATATATATCATTTCTACTCGAGAAACTGCTGATTATTAGCAAAACAAATGCCTCCTTTCTTATTTATCTTCCTCCTCTATCTTGTCTCTATCTCTATCTCTTTCAACCACTCAGTAACTCAAAATTCACGATTAAATCTGACATTCTAAACAATTTATTTGGTGCCGTAACACTGATATAATGACCGCAGATGTGTTTGTTTAAAGGGTAATTTACAACGGTTTTGAGCAAGCAGCGAATCAGAACGGAGGACCGGAAGTGTCCATTTTATAAGGGAATATTAACATTTGGATTTACGTACATGGACATGAAGTGTGTGAAATCTAACTCCAAAACACCTTTCAGTCAAAAAGGTTTAACCAAATCTACAATACTGTATACAGTAAACTAATTATCTCAATAAACACTTCAGAATCCTCGAAGAACCATATTGTGTACGTAACAATATAATAGACTATATTACTCATTCATTCATTCATTCATTCATTCATTTTCTACCGCTTATCTGAACTTCTCAGGCGTCATCGGGCATCAAGGCAGGATACACCCTGGACGGAGTGCCAACCCATCGCAGGGCACACACACACACACACACTCTCATTCACTCACACACTACGGACAATTTTCCAGAGATGCCAATCAACCTACCATGCATGTCTTTGGACCGGGGGAGGAAACCGGAGTACCCGGAGGAAACCCCCGAGGCACGAGGAGAACATGCAAACTCCACACACACAAGGCGGAGGCGGGAATCGAACCCCCAACCCTGGAGGTGTGAGGCGAACGTGCTAACCACTAAGCCACCATGCCTCCCAGAGACTATATTATGAAAAGAAAAATACAAATACAGATGCAATTAATTAATCAATTAATTATTACTTTTTTATTCTTTTTTTCTCTCTTAAAGTGACAGAAAGAA
The DNA here is from genome assembly GCF_022655615.1 of Tachysurus fulvidraco. NCBI lineage: Eukaryota > Metazoa > Chordata > Actinopteri > Siluriformes > Bagridae > Tachysurus > Tachysurus fulvidraco. Next base: position 5,030,586 of record NC_062541.1, on the reverse strand, counting down.
ATTCTATAGAAACAGTAACCTATGACATCGAGTGATTTGTCTTACTTCCTGTCTGGCTCACCACTTTCTGACCAATCGGATGAGAGCTGTGGTGTGATAGGCTTCATCATTTGATGCTAGCTGTTACTATTCTACTTTAATGATGTATACATTTCCCTTCGAGCAGGTTCACTTCATGAGCTGCTTAGTGTTGAGGCAGTTGTTGGGTTTGTTCCTGTCACTCACTTCCTGTAAAGCCTTGTTCAGAGCTGTATCGGTGCCATCAACACAGATAGCGGAGCGAGCCGAGTGCTGCAATCGATCCTCAGCAGGCCAAGTAGAAAAACATGTCTGACAAGTGTGAGGGACTCGTCCTCTCTGTCTGAGAGCAGCTCCGCGGAAGCACAGGGTGGCAGAAGAGAGCAGACTACTGAGAGAGACGAGAAAGAAGAGAAGAAGAGAGAGAGAGAGGGAACACCATCAGCGGAGATAGAGGACGCGAAGGACAGGCGCAGCGGAAGAGCGTCTAGAGCAGAGAGAGAAGCGGGAAAAAAAGGAAGAGAGAGAGAGAGAGAGAGAGAGAGAGAGAGGCGATAGAGAGCGAGGGAAAAAAGAAGAGGAGAGAGAGAAGTAAAGAGAGAAGAGAGAGAGAGAGAGCAGAAAAAAAGGAAGAGAGAGAGAGAGAGTAGAGAGAGAGAGAGAGAGAGAGAGAGTGAGCGAGAGAGAGAGATAAAGAGAGAAGAGGTGAGAGAGGGAACGAAAAAGAAAATAATCACATATAATTATTTATAAAACATAATTTATATCTATATATATGAAAAACTATCTAATATTATCTCTCTTACCCCTATCAGCTATCACATTCTCTCTCTATTTACCCCATCTTCCTCCCTCTCATTTTCCTCTCTCATATTCTCTCTCTCTTTACCCTATTATCTTCTCTCTCTTTTTCTCCTGTCTCATCTTCTCTCTCCTTACCCCATCCTTCTCTCTTTCTCTCTCTCCTTCCTATCGCTCCTGATCACTATCACCTCTTGCATCTCCTTCTCTCCTCTCCTCACTATCCTCTCCCCGGTATCTTTCCTCGCCCTCTCCTTTGTTCTCTACCTCTTTCTGCATTTCATAAAATACTGTCTCGCTATCTTTCACACGTCTCTCCTCATCCGCAGGTTCAAGGAATACAACAACCTTTTCTAATCTCATCCCTCAGTCGAATCGGTGTGTGGGGGACATCTGAAAAGTTTCTTTGCACTGACAAAAGAAAAGTCATTATAACAGACATCTAAGAGCAGATGATAAAACACACCACAATGCTCCTGAATTCTCGAGTCAAAAGGCTGACGATATTAAAGATATCGGAATTAATACGTCAGCGTTTCTATAGCAACAGCAAAACTTCAGAAAGGAGTCTCCAGTCTCAGGGCTTTTAGTAATCAGATTTAAAGCTTCTAAAGTTAAAAAAAAAAAGACGCCTGGTAAAGAAAGGATGGATTATCGCTGCTATAATGAATCATATCTTAAACAGAACTTGGCTCGCAGACGTTCCACAACATTAAATGAAACTAGAAATGGATAAAAAGGATGTCATTAGGTAATGACAAGGCCAATTTGATATTCTAAAGAATAATCCACTGTGCAGCAGTAACTTTTATATAAATATATGCTACTACACACTATATCACAAATATCACAAATCTGACAATGTTAAGATGAGACATGAGACATTTTAGGACTCCACTACCCAGAATGCACCACGGCCTACAAACATGGCTGCTGCACACTACCTCGTTCAAGATCACCTGAGTGTTATTTCAGCTTTGATAGGCTTGTCTCTGTGTTTGTGAGAAGTCTCGTCCATGCTGTTCCTACAGATTATCCCTCTTTTCCAACAACGACACAGTTGTTTTTTATATCCAAACAATCACCTAAACACCAGTTAACTTATAACACAGCCGCTCGGTGACAATTCCAGTGCTTCGTGTATTCATGAACCCTTTAACATTTTATATTTAAGTGTTATTATACAATTATTCTATTTTTATCTATAATTTATATTTAAACTAATGTCCACAATACAAGTTCTCATTATCACTTACAGTATATTATCACACAATAAAAGGTCCTTCTCTCTCTCTCTCTCTCTCTCTCTCTCTCTCTCTCTCTCTCTCTCTCTCTCTCTTTATCAAAGTTATATGAGCAATATACATATGTGCATTACAAACTTATTGTACGATTGAACAATTTTTTAATAATTTTGTGGGAGGAAAAGTATATTTTTATGGTGTGTGTGTGTTCATGATATGTGTTCGTGGTGTGTGTGTGTGTGTGTGTGTTCATGGTATGTGTTTATGTGTTCATGGTGTACAGTATGTGTGCATGTATGTTCATGGTGTGTGTCTGTGTTCATGGTATGTGTGTGTGTGCATGTATGTTCATGGTGTGTGTCTGTGTTCATGGTATGTGTGTGCATGTATGTTCATGGTGTGTGTCTGTGTTCATGGTATGTGTGTGCATGTATGTTCATGGTGTGTGTCTGTGTTCATGGTATGTGTGTGTGCATGTATGTTCATGGTGTGTGTCTGTGTTCATGGTATGTGTGTGTGTGCATGTATGTTCATGGTGTGTGTCTGTGTTCATGGTGTGTGTGTGTGCATGTGTGTTCATGGTGTGTGTCTGTGTTCATGGATTGTGTGTGTTTATGTTCATGGTGTGTGTGTGTGTGTGTGTGTGTGTGTGTGTGTGTGTGTGTGTGTGTGTGTGTGTGTGTGTGTGTGCATACACTGTATGTTCATGATCTCTCGCTGTTTCTCAGACTGTCACATTCTGACATAATTTGCAGTGAGGGCTGCAGTTTGGCCTTTACATAAGATGATGCTTAGTATTTCTTGGTCTGTTAATTTACAGAAATTTGGTATTTTGTTTGTGATTCTCTTCAATGAAGTTCAATTTTTGTTGAATTTTTGAAAACGGAGGACGTGCGACTCTCTCTCAATCTCACCACTCATACAGTACTGTGAGCACACAGTCTCCATCCTCTGGGCAGCCAGGTTCTGCTGTGACTGCCCTTCTCCACGGTCTCTCTCTCTCTCTCTCTCTCTCTCTCTCTCTCTCTCTCTCTCTCTCTCTCTCTCTCTCTCTCTCTCTCTTCCACTGAGACTCCTTTCATAAACACTAAATACTTAAGATCATCTCCTACCAAAAACATCACCGTATCAACAATTATACATTTGTCAATATGAAACAGCAGTTGAAATAATTGATTGTTATTCTAAGAATATGTGGAGCATCCCTGTGTATCATCTGTCACTATAGAAACAATAACAGATGATGATGAGCTCATTAGAGTATGAAACTGTTACAGCCTGAACAGCAGTGAGGCTAAACAAATGACCAATCAGACCGAAGTGTTCAGCTACAGTGCAGTAGGGTAACGCTGTGTTAAATGTATAAAAAAAAAGAAGCTTGCCATGTTACTGAGAAAAGAAACAGCTCTCTGTAATTGAGACTTATGGGGGAAAAAAAGAAAAAAGGTTCAGCTTTATCTCTGAGTGTTACTGTCAGATCAGGTGAGCTGAAATGGATATTGATAGAGAAAGTGTTCATTACAACAGACAAACAAATATAAATCTTTTACCTGGAGCGAAAATCGTGCACAAAAACAAGCAACAATTGCTAAAAACAGACTCGGTATCGACAGCTTTCGATTGTTAAAAGTGCTATACAAGTAAATTGTATTGAATAACATTTACAGCAGATGCCCTTATCCAGAGCAACTTGCATTTTATCTCATTTTTATACAACTGAGCAATTGAGGGCCTTGCTCAGGGGCCCAGCATTGACAGCCTGGTGGACATAGGAATCAAACTAACAACCTTCTGATTGGTAGCCCAACACCTTAACCACTAGGCTACCACATCCCTATGAGAGAGAGAGAGAGAGAGAGAGAGAGAGAGAGAGAGTGTGAGTGTGTGTGTGTGTGTGTGTGTGTGTGTGTGTGTGTGTGTGTGTGTGTGTGAGAGAGAGAGAGAGAGAGAGAGAGAGAGAGAGAGAGAGAGAGAGAGAGAGAGAGAGAGAGAGAGAGAGAGAGGAACAGAGTTGACAGGCTTGACAGAGTTCTTGTGCTTTGGGAAGTGTAGTCCACGGCGGCCATGTTTGTAGGCCGTGGTGTTTACTGGGAGACGGTGTTCACTGCAGATGCTGGAGTTGACTTGTCCATTACAAAGTGTTGAAACTGGGGACTCCATGACTGACATACTGTATATGCTAAAATAATCATCTCCTCACAGTAAACTTTACCATGTAAATGATTCTATGCATCCCTGTGGATGAGCTGCGACTGTACAACAATAATGTATTAATATAAACCTGGGATTTGTAGCTACACTACAGCTGTTCCTCAACACCTTCTGAGTAAGCCAGAACTCAGCAGCTAGCATGTGGGAAAAAATATACTATAAGGCTGTGCTAGTCATACATTTATACATTTCTCCAGTCATTAAGCAGAATAAATAGAGATTACACTGGAAAAACATATTGCTGGAGTATTCCTTTAAATCTGGTGAGAACTATTTTCCTTATAGTCTTCTGCTGACTCTATGTTTTGGCACCCCTGCTTGCACAGAGATTTCGAAGGTCGAGTTCTCAAAACGCTAGCTACAGTATGATCTTCACAGATGTTGCTGCGCAGTAGGTCTCAGTTGCTGACTGTGAGCTTGTATTGTTTTAAAGGCTGAATTCCTCCCAGATCCAAAGATTCATTCGTTTATAATGACGCATCATCCATTATGCTGATGTGTGAAACAATGACTGAAAGCTAACAGCAGAAATCATCAGGCTCATCTGCAAAATGCAAAATGCTCCATAATGTCTTTTGTTTATATTCAGCAGGGTTTGTAGTTGTTTACATCCAATATTTACCCATGCGCTCACTCTCTCGCTCTCGCTCTCGCTCTCTCTCTCTCGCTTTCTAATTCTCTCTCTCTCTCTTCCTCTCTCTCTCTCTTTCCACCCCAGAGCCCATCCTTCACCTGGCTGCTGTACATCTCTGCAACATATTTACAGAGGCACAAGCCACAGAGGACTGAGTTCACAATGCAGGCAAAGCGCCATCTCGGAAAAACTGTCAGCTTGGATTACAATCTCGTCATTCATCCTTTCCTCCGCCTCTCTATCTATCCATCCATCTCTCTCTCACACACACACACACACACACACACACACACACACACACACACACACACACACACACACACACACACACACATACACACACACACACACACACACACACACACACACAGATAGAGACGTGCTTCTCAGTTGCTCCTCTCTCGAATTTTTGGCCGTTACATCACCTACAGCAACAAAACAGACTCTTGTATCATTCTAACAAGTTATTCGGATTATTTCTTCTATAGCGGTATTTATCTATGATTGTGATTAGCTAATAAGTAATGCATGATTGTGAGTTTGATCTAAATAAAAAAGATTCTTTCATCTTTCATATTTTTAATTCATTGAAAAATATATTGTTTGCCATTTGTCTGCTGATGATGTCACTAAACCTACTGCAGAATAGAATCGAAGCCTTTATTTTGTCACATATACAGTACAGCACAGAAAAAAAATTCTTTCTTTGTATATTAGAGCACCCCTAGAGCAAAGAGAGGGTTAAGAGCCTTGCTGAAGGGCCTCACAGTGGCAGCTTGGAAGCACTGGGGCTTGAATCTCAGTCATCCAAGCAACAACCCAGAGCCTTAAACGTGTATTAAACACTATGCTACAGTTAACTGTTGATAGAGTGGAACAAACCGTGTGGTTATATTGAACATAAGCTATCATCCAACGCTGCTCATTCAATCAAATCACTGAACTGGAAACTTTGACTTTGAACATGACCGAGCGATCAGAATAACGAATCCCCTCCAAAAGTATTGGAACAGCAAATGAAATTCGTTTTCTTTTAAGTAAACACTTAAGGTACACATTTAAGTTGAAGATCAATAGATGGATGGGAGACAACAGATCTTCAGCTTTCAGCTTTTGTTTCCCGATATTTATGTCTAGGTGTGTCGACTTTAATTAGCAAAATTATTGGAACAAACCTAATCAAATATTACAAACACAATAATAAATGTCTGTATTTTTAAAAGGTTTATGTAATCTTTGTATTAAACACCTTGATTTTTAGATAAAATTGTCTACACTACAATCATAGCTTACATTTCAAATCTATTCTGTTCATCCGCTATGGAAAAATAACATATGTAATTGTCCAAAAACAAGACCTGACTGAATGTCTGGGAAAGAAAAATAATAATAATAATAATAATTTTATGTTTAGCCATAACAGAAAAACAAGGTGTGTGTTTGTACCGCTACATTGCTAGTTCTAGTCTCCTTAGTACAGATAAAGTTAGCATGATGTGCTGCAAAAGACACTGAACACAACAATTAAACAATCTAGATTCCTGTGCTCGAAGAACAAACATCAGACATGAAAGTTTAAACAATACAGTACATTTCAGTGGGATTGTGGATAGTTAGCATAGCTGACCTGTGATACAGCTTTTCACGATAACTCACTAAACACGCAGTGACACCCGATGATCTGATACTGATCGTGTAGAGACGTGTTTAGACTGTTATGCTTGAGCATTCACGTTTGTGCCACGTGTACATGCTGAATATAATACACATATTTGCATGTACATGTATGAACTAAATGACATAGTGATAGTGACATAACATGCAGCTCGTATGCTAAGTGAAAAACTCAATAATCCCTCATCTTAGAAAAGGACAAAAAGACAAAAGACAAATGTAATAGAAATTTATGATGGTGATAGAAAGCTTTAATCCATGCTTTAAAGAGAGCGAAATCAAAGCATTATAGCAATAAGGCTCTTATTATTCATTAGTATGATACAGCGATAGGTACAGTAACAATCTCTCTCTCTCTCTCTCTCTCTCTCTCTCTCTCTCTCTCTCTCTCTCTCTCTCTCTGTATATTTCATTGTCACCACAGATATTCTAGCACTTTATCACACTGGCAACTACACATCTGGTGTAACTTCCTGCATCCAGCTTTATATCTTTACATATAAATTACTGTTAAAAATAACCGCCTACATCCAAAGATTTGTGGTTTCATCAGTTCAACCCCTGACCTCCTCATGATACTGATTAATTCTTACTCACAAGCCCAAACACAGAAAAAGTGTGTGTACAAGAAAAAAAAAAGAAATTGTTACTAAGCATATCCCAAACTTCCATCCATCCATCCATCCATCCATCCATCCATCCATCCATCCATCCATTCATCTTCTAGACCTTTGTATTTTATACCACACTCATTCACACACAACAGACAATCTATATATCATCATATGTGTTTGGATTTAAGGAGGAAACCCTGAGGAAACCCCTGAAGCACAGGAAGGAAATGCGAACACTACACAGACGGTAAAGCCAGAAATCGAACCCCAAACCACAGAGATACAAGACAAATATACACCATAACTGAAAACTGCTTATGTCTGTGCACTCCATGCTGCAACCTGGTTTTAAGTCTTGGTGTGAAAAGTAGTCAGGAGTATATTGAGGTGACTGACTGACTGACTGACAGACTGACTGACTGACTGACTGACTGACTGACAGACAGACAGGACTCAGATAGTTTTATTTGCTGCAATGGGTTATTTTCTTGTCTGCATTTTAAAGGTTGGATGTTTTGCGCATGGAGACCCTAGGGCTGGATTGCTGTTCCTCATTCTTTTTATTCCTATAAATAGTCCATGTTCTGAAGGAGATGCCGGTCATTCCAGTTTCAGGTGAAGTATAGCAAGATTACTGGATTAAAAACATTAGAAATGTTGTATACATAAAATAAACTAAATATTACTTTAGGTCATTGTTATTAAAGGATCACATGGTCTCATCGCACTGGATAAGAGGGGTTAACTATCAGTGCTGGTCCCAAGCCTGGATAAAAATGGGAGGGTTGTGTCAAGAAGTGCATCAGGGGTAAAACCTGTGCCAAATCAAGACATGCAGATTGGATGACCTTTGAACCTGAACGGCGAGCAGCTAAAGGACAACAACATTAAAAGTTCAAGCACAGAAAATTTTGGGACAAAATTGAGATTTCATTTAATAAATAAATAAATAAATAAATAAATAAATAAATAAATAAATAAATAAATAAATAAATAAAAGTCAATCATCAAAATTGGAAAAAGAAAACAGAAAACAATCTTTCTGATGATTATTATTTATCATTAGAGGTCAAACCAAGACACATTTAGTACCAAAACAGAGGTGTCACTGCTGCTAGACTAAAGCACAGGACAGTATGATCGTTTTAACCATAAAAAAGTCTCAAAACCTAATTAGCAATATTAAAAAATAAGATTGTCATCACTCTTATTACCAGTCCAGTCTCTGTAGGTTTTGTGCTGAAATAGAGATGCATCCAGATTGAAGTACAGAACTGCATGAATATTTATTAATTCATTCATGAATCTTTGGCAGCTGCTTCAACCTTGTCATGAATCATTGGGAATACGAAGCCTGTCCTGGGAAAAGACCCTGGATGAAATGGCAGACCATTATTTATTAAAGATAAATAAATAAATATTTAGTTAATTAATGGTAAGTGTATCTATAGAAAAAACTTATAAAACTTATAAAAAATAATTATTATTATTTTGATTTTGTTGATTATTATCTTTTTTTGTGGCACAACATTTTAAAGTCTTTTGATCAGAAATATCAAATTTTGTAGTAAAAAGTACCCTAGAGTTTGTACAGGAAAAGAGATGCTGAAGGTCTAGGTTTTGGATCAAAATACTGAAGAACAGCTTTATCATGGTCAAAGTCACAATAGATAAAAAAAAACCTTATCCAGAGACAAATGAAGCTGGAACACTGCATAGAGGAGATTATTAGAGTGACGTCAGGAAAAATGTTGGATTTTGAGCAGGGAAGTATTTTGTATTAGGGGTCCAAGCACAGTAGGGTTTGGATCAAAACAGATCCAAAAACAGATGTTGCTCTTACCATACTGTAAAAGTGATTGATATGAAAAAAATATATTTTAATAATGTTCATCAATGACTCAGAGGGAAGCCGTCTATCAAATTGGACAGGCATTATCTCAGAAGCGCCTGTATCTGTGTAGCTGATTGGAGCACAGCGTATGTTTATTGTAACACTGGGGACAGAGTGTGTGTTCCCAATAAAAATGTAAGCAGCTTGTTATCTCTGAGAATATCAGTTGGTACTGACAGTGCACCTATTTGCCTTTTAAATGACATTCCCAGAGCGAGCTTGCTTGATATGCACCGCTGTGAGGCTCTTCACACTTCTCTCTGCCTGCTGGTTTTGAATGCTACCCAGAGAGAGTGAGTGAGAGAGAGAGAGAGAGAGAGAGAGAGAGAGAGAGAGAGAGAGAGAGAGAGAGAGAGAGAGAGACTCATTAATGACCTGTCTAAGGCACTGTAACTTCCCCATCACATACTCACACACACACACACACACACACACACACACACACACACACACACGTAAATGCCTCAAAATATTACAACACACATACATCAATAATCCATGCATCTCTTTCATCTACCTCTTTCTTCCTCTCTGTTTTTCTCTCTTTTCTCACACAGTTTTTTTTATACCCCTCTCTTTTTTCTGCATTTTCTCCCTGTCTATCCGTGAGTCGCGTAATAAATACACTAGCCAGAGTTATCATTCCAGCAAGGGAGGGACCGTATTCGCACTTGAACCTCCTTGGGGGGAAACTATCCTGCAGGAAATAAGAAACAGGGGTGAGAAGATGAAGGGGGGTATAAAAGGAGAGAAAAAAAAGGAGAGGTGGAAATGTAAGTGTCCGTGTTCTGGTGGCGCCTATCACCTCGGCGCTCGCTTTTCGATTTGCCGCGTGTCAGAATAGTGGACTGTCTCATTTACTGTCAGCACACTCGATCTGTCGAGAGCGCTACAGCTCGCACCTCATCACCAACAGATGGCCGTGTTTATCCGTGGTGGGCCACGTAATGCGCCCTGACATTAGAAAGAGACTGTTGAAAAGATTGTTAGTTTAAAAGTTAATGTGTGAACCCTCTGTGGCTTTGATTGTAATATTTCATCTGGTAGATGTTACAGAAATATGGCAGCTTTCTTGCAACTGTAGCTTACAGTATGTGCAATTATCCTGGACATGGATTTCCTGCAGAGAACCAAACAGGAAACCTGTTTACTCAGACTATTATTGTAAAGGGAAATGAGTTTTGTTTTGTTTTTTATTCATATGACATTTTGATGCATGTTTTTTAGTCAGAAGGTATTTGTAATTTAAGTGATTTCAGAGATGGGGCTGCGTTTTCAAAGTAAAAGGTTTGTGGATCTTTTCAGAGAAATGTGTCAGAGGTTTTACATTACCAACCTCGAAGTAAAAACTAAGCACAAGGATCTCAACAAAACCTTCAGAAAAGAACAAGTAACTAAAATGACTTTCTGTTGCACTGCAGCTGATAAGAAAGAACAAGTGCAAAATGATGCAGCAGCCACACCTCCATCACTGACAGTTGGGTCCGACAGACAGAAACCACACCCCTTACAGGACATACAGTACAGACGCAGAAACCACACCCCTTACAGGACATACAGTACAGACGCAGAAACCACACCCCTTACAGGACATACAGTACAGACGCAGAAACCACACCCCTTACAGGACATACAGTACAGACGCAGAAACCACACCCCTTACTAGTACATACAGTACAGACGCAGAAACCACACCCCTTACAGGACATACAGTACAGACGCAGAAACCACACCCCTTACAGGACATACAGTACAGACGCAGAAACCACACCCCTTACAGGACATACAGTACAGATGCAGAAACCACACGCCTTACAGGACATACAGTACAGACGCAGAAACCACACCCCTTACTAGTACATACAGTAAAGACGCAGAAACCGCACCCCTTACTAGTACATACAGTACAGGCACAGAGACCACACCCCTTACTAGTACATACAGTACAGGCACAGAGACCACACCCCTTACTAGGACATACAGTACAGGCAAAGAGACCACACCCCTTACTTGGACAGACATTTCCGGCACAGAGACCACACCTCTTACTAGGACATACAGTACAGGCACAGAGACCACACCCCTTACTAGGACATACAGTACAGGCAAAGAGACCACACCCCTTACTTGGACAGACATTTCCGGCACAGAGACCACACCTCTTACTAGGACATACAGGCACAAAAGACACACTCTTAGGACATACAGGCACAAAGGCCACACCCCTGACTAGGACATACAGGCAAAAAAGCCACATTCCTTAGGACATACAGGCACAAAGGCCACACTCGTTACTAGGACATACAGTACAGGCACAGAGACCACACCACTTACAGGACATACAGGCACAGAGACCCCATCCCTTACAGAACATACAGACACAGAGACCACACCCCTCACTGGACATACAGTACAGGTACAGAGACCACACCCCTTACTAGGACATACAGGTACAAAGGCCATACCAGTTACAAGTCATACAGGCACAAAGGCCACACCCCTTACTAGGACATAAAGGCACAAAGGCCACACCCCTTACTAGGACATACAGACAAAAAGGCCACACCCATTACTAGGACATATAGGCACAAAAGCCACACACCTTAGGACATACAGGCACAAAAGCCACACACCTTACTAGGACATACATTCACAAAGACCACACCCCTTACAAGGACTAAGAGCCACAGAGGCCACAGTCTTTACTAGCCCTTACATGCCACACATTTTATATTGGGACTGGCAGAAACAATAGCCATTTAGGCTTCCACATAGAACCCAGGGTTCATCCACAAGGACAACTGCTTCTAGATTTTTTTTCTAGAAAGTGCTATCTACTCTCTTCTACATGCAGGAGCTCACAGCAGACTATAGTAGACTAGATTTACTGTGATTAAAAGGGGAGATCCAGGTTATGACATCCTTCCCACTCAGAGAGATTACTAATTCTGTTCGCTAGTCTCCCACCTACAGTATAGATAGGGTGGATAAGCTTCTGACATTAGGGCAAATATCTTTTCTTTTGCGCCAAGGCAACAAAAAAGCCTTCAAAATGTGACCTTTTATCTCTAAGAACTGATTTGAAATGTTTCCGAATATTAAACACTAATAGACTTGAGTGTGTGCTGTTAGACTTGCAGTTACAGACACATTTGGATCCATAAAATGAGTATCACTGAGCAACGTTCATCTTGCACACACTGTTCTGAAACGTACGCAGCGAAGCACTGATACAAATCAGTCTGACTTTACATACGGTTAGCACTACAGGGCGAGGCCCGGGTTGTAGGTTCTTCTGCCATATTTACATTCCAATCTCCTTCGCAGAAAGCGCACTTTGCTGCGCTCATAAAAGATTTATCCAGCAGAGAAACGCAAGGTCGTGCAGGAGGTGTATACTGAAATAACATATCAGACAGACAGACCATATTTATATCGCAATCTTGCCAGAAAATCCCTCTCACCGATCCGTGACCCCTCCATCACCCCTTCACTACACTGACTATTCAGTGATCATATCACAGTCATATGCAGCACTGCGGTCATAAACTGAAAGTGTGTCTGCTCCATTCCAGCGCACACCATGTCATAAAATAAGGATATGTTAATTTTGCTTTCATTACAGGAACATAGATCTGTCAGTCTGAGTGTTAGAAAAGTTGCTTCTGTTTATAATTGTCTTTCAGAATTTTCTAATCTTCTTTTCATTTGTTTGTTTTGAATGTTAATGAAGTGGAAAAGGCAGAGTTCATTTCGTTTTGTGCAGAATTTCAGTGTAAACAGTGGTAACATGAGCCAATAGAAAATAAGAATTTGGGCTGTGATTATTATTCAGTAGCCAGCAATTTTCTGCTGTGCTGTTTCTTTCGGTCTGGAAATCTACATATACGTTTTAGAATTAAATTATCGAGCGAACTGCATATTTACACTTCTTGTTATCACTTGCGCTATAGCAGCTATAAAAAGCTATAATACTTGGAAAAGTGGCAAAAAACAGCTGCCCTTTTGTTCTCTCTTGAAAAAAAACCTTATGTTATGTTAGAGCGTATTGTCGAAGCATAAACTTTCTCTGTCCTGAAGATTTTCTTGTGGTGTAGAAACTAACTGACTTTATATTGGATACTCTTTCCAGAAACGTTAAACGCTAAATGTGGCAGAAAAGCATAACAATAATTGATCGGTAAATTTTAGAATATACTTTTAATATGATTAGTAACAAATTTAGCAATGACTCGTATAGAAAATGAATCGACGCCTTCGGATCAATCAGATTCAGCAGCATTTTGTTTCACCTTTTATTATCACCTTTAGCTTTTAAGCACATTATTTGTTCAAATTTAACAAGTAGAAAGGTGGAAACTTGGTAGTTTTCAGAACAGTTGTGCACACTAGTGCTTGTTGTGTACATATTGATCACTGCAATTATTTTCTCTTCGTACAGTGTAAATGCTGCATGTCAGAGGTTTCCAACCTTGTGCCCCGGGGAGCTGTTTGTTATTCATGGTTATGGTAATACAGGTGACAGAAGTGCTTATATGTCACTTATATGTGGCTGCATTATTGTATACAGAGTGTCTGTACTAGCAGTTGTGTAGCGTTGCAGTTGTTGTGCAGTTGTGTGTAGTTGTGTGTAGTTGCTGAACTCCAAAGTGACTTTCAGAAAACTGACAAAATCCTTTTCTTCTGTTACCTTCTTTTTTATATATAAATTAGAGGAAAATGCTGAAGTACTCTTGAATCAGGCAGCATGCAACCATCACCTTATGTTCATTTTTCTATAAATCGACCAGATGATAATGCTTTATTATTAACCAGTAGCAAACACACACACACAGACAAACACACACACACACACACACACACACACACACACACACACACACACACACACACACACACACACAAACACACACACACACCTCAGTTGTACTGCTGATCGAATGCAATGACATAAAAATTCAAATAAATTCAAATTAATTTCAATTACATACTATAGACATTCAAAAACATATTTACACCTAAATGAACTTAAATGAACTCAAGTATAAAGACCCAAAAGAACTCATATACAGCCAACCAAATAATACAAAATTACCGTAAATATAGCCAAGCAAATCATTTAAAATGAACTAAAATGACCAAATAACCACCCAAATAACTTGAATGAACTAAATTATTGGCACCCCATATAAACTCAAATGAACTGAAATGACCAAATATAGTCACCTAAATTAACTGAAATGAATTAACTTAATGAATTAATCAGCTCAATCATATCCACCCAACACCTCATCGGTGCTTTAATGTCTCTAGAATTTCTTAATCGTAGTACTAGCTAGGCTAAGTGCTACAGTATACAACACTGTGCTAATTCATGAAAATTTCATGACTCATTTTCTCTGTCCTGTGCTGGAACTTAAGAAGCACTAAATCTAAACTGTCTTCTCCTGCACCACAGTCCTTGCTACAGAAAGATGGCTTCTCTTGGAATAAATATATTAACATAAACCATTTTTATTACAGCCAAAACTAACATGCACAAAACTAACACTGAAAACTACATGAAAAGTTGCCAAGAAAAAGAACAATAATCCATTGGCGGGGAATTGAAGTGGGTTGTAAATGCCCCCTGTGCCATCTGCCCTGTGTATCTGTGTTGAAGCTTTAATGGAGCAGAGGAGGTCACGGATCATACAGCGGGGCAGACGACTGTCACACGAGCTCAGAGTCAGAGCGGGGAAACCCAGCAGCCTGCAGCAAGACAGTAGAGACAATCTGATACGGTAGGGCTGTTATTCAGGCCACCAGTCACACACACACACACACACACACACACACACACACACACACACACACACACACACACACACACACACACACACACACACACACACAGGCTGAAGTGACAAGAAAAGGTAGACAAAAAGCCTAGCAGACACCGAGGCTTAGTTATTAAACCGTACAGTAACTACTGTAATGTGTTCATTAATATATTACAGGCACATTTTAAAACAAATTTTCATGCTCGTAAAAATCTAAACCTAGTTTAGAAAAAAATATGATTCTTGAATTTTTGTCATTTTAGAATCCATTCTCATGAACCTCGAGCGATCGGCTTCAAAATTGTAGAAGCATGTCTGAATGTCCTGGAATTTAAAAGCAGATTTATTTCAATTACTCACACATAATTGTGTGATTTCATAAAAGCAATCCAAAACCCATGAATTGAAATCAATAAGACGAGCGATTAAATAATAAAATGATTAATATAAGAAGGATGAATTAGCTTGTCTGTAATAGATGATACGCTGAATTAGCTTGTCTGTAGTAGATGATATGCTGAATTAGCTTGTCTGTAGTAGATGATATGCTGAATTAGCTTGTCTGTAGTAGATGATATGCTGAATTAGCTTGTCTGTAGTAGATGATATGCTGAATTAGCTTGTCTGTAGTAGATGATATGCTGAATTAGCTTGTCTGTAGTAGATTATATGCTGAATTAGCTTGTCTGTAGTAGATGATATGCTGAATTAGCTTGTCTGTAGTAGATGATACGCTGAATTAGCTTGTCTGTAGTAGATGATACGCTGAATTAGCTTGTCTCTAGTAGATTATATGCTGAATTATCTTCTCTGTAGTAAATGATACCCTGAATTAGCTTTTCTATAGTAGATTACTGTATATGCTGGATTAGCTTGTGTGTAGTAGATGATACGCTGAATTAGCTTGTCTGTAGTAGATGATACTCTGCAGTGTAGTTTAGTTGTCGTTTTTAGTTTATCACTAAATCAAAATTAGGTGCTGTGAACTCATTGGTGTTACCGTTGTGCCACACTGACATCAAATCACTGTCCAATCACAGCCCTAAGCCATGCTCAGAGCCATTTTACAGTGACTACTGGAAATTTTACAGCACAATCATTTAAACTGCATTTAAACATTCACTAATTTTATCGCTGCAAGTCACCGTCCTACTACTGGTTGCCATAGTGATAACATAGCTGAGTGGTCAAGGTGTTGAACTGCTGACTGGAAGGTCATAAGTTTGAATCACAGGGCCATCAACTCCTCTCCTGGGCCCCTGAGCAAGGCCCCCTGCCAAAATGCTGTGAATGTAAACATTTCTAAGCAGGTGATGCGTCTTGCATTCCACTTCCATTTGTTTGTTTTTTTCATGCTGCTGAAATGAAACAGTTTTGAGAGAGATTTGCCTTTGTGCACGCTTCTGTCTTTACTACATACTTAAATAAAGTCAAACCTTTCTTAACTTTGTCACATCGCTAGATAGGCCCACAACTCACTGTTGCTCATGTCAACGGAAGTTGCCAGCTCTGGTTAAAAATGAACGATGGTTGCTTTAGGAGCTGATCTGTCACAGATAAGTCGCCATTTTGGTGTTTTTAGTTTTGAGTGAGTTTTACTTTTTTTGAGTGATTTTTAGAGAGTTTTGTGGGAGTGTCTAAATATAATTCCACTGTGCTGCCAATGCTCTTGGTAATTTATGGTTGATTGACACTTCCGAACAGTTTAAGGAAATGTTTGTAGCTCTGGTGAGAATGTTTACTTCAGTGCGATTTCCAAAAACCACACAACTTTACTAAATGACTGATAAATGAGTCCCACTGAGAGAAAGATTAGCAGAGATATAGAAAGATAAAGTAAAAGAGCATGAGTGATGGAGGACACGCTGGCTGAACAAGACGCTCTGTTAAACCAAGGATTGGGAATTCAGAGACAGAATCCGCTGAAGTAGGACTCATCATCTGCTCACATTTGTGGTAATCATTTCTACAGTAATGTGGAGTGTGTGGAGAGGAAAGGAGACTCGCCTCGCTGGGACTCGAGGGACGAGATTGGAGTGTGTTCTGATGTAACACACTGGACACTAACAAACTCACATCCACATAACACTGTCTTTAGACATAGTCAGCTGAGGATAGTGAGACTGTTTGGGTGCCTTCAGGGCAAAACTACATGGACAGACACAGCAATGATGGTTACTAACAGCTCAGCCAGAACAGAGAAAAAAATTCTGATTTTCCTGTGTGTGTGTGAGTGTGTGTGTGTGTGTGTGTGTGTGTGTGTGTGTGTGTGTGTGTGTGTGTGTGTGTGTGTGTGTGATGTCAGCTCAGGACAAAGGAGCAACCAGGTGAGCAAAATTCTGTAAATGTTCCAGAGCTCACTGTAATAATAATAATAATAATAATAATAATAATAATAATAATAAATAACATGCTGAGATAAATAACATGCTGAGCTGAGACATAAGGGATGAGCATTTTTTTCTATTATTATTATTTTACATTAATATTATTATTTATTCATTCATTTTCTACCGCTTTATCCGAACTTCTCGGGTCACAGGGAGCCTGTGCCTATCTCAGGCGTCATCGGGCATCAAGGCAGGATACACCCTGGACGGAGTGCCAACCCATCACAGGGCACACACACACTCTCATTCACTCACACATTCACTCACACACTACGGACAATTTTCCAGAGATGCCAATTAACCTACCATGCATGTCTTTGGACTGGGGGAGGAAACCGGAGTACCCGGAGGAAACCCCCAAGGCACGGGGAGAACATGCAAACTCCGCACACACAAGGCGGAGGCGGGAATCGAACCCCGACCCTGGAGGTGTGAGGCGAACGTGCTACCCACTAAGCCATCGTGCCCCCTTATATTATTATTTAATAATATTCAAATTTTTATGTCTAATTCAAATTAATATTTATTTTTATTTTAATTATTATTATTATTATATATTTTTAGCTAAACATTGTAACATTAACTATTAAAACTACACATACGTTTTTTTACAACCCAACCGTGACACTGGAAAAAATTCTAAGATGCTAATGCTGTAAACAGGAATCGTGTATTATATTAGCCATAAATGTATTAGTGATGGGTATTAGGAGTAAGTCTGTTGTTGAAGTCTGTTAAAGTCTGTTGTGTTGTTTGTTTTGTGTCTTATTCAAGTCTCATTGTTTATTTTTAATAAAGCAGTGCATCAGTTTTATCCTGCACAAGGGCCTGATGCTCTGTAACGCAGGCGAGCGAGACTAACATAGAGACCAGGGTTCGATCCCCACATCAGGCGCCGTTTCCTGACTGTCACTAGACAGATTACCGTATTTGATTGATGATACACAGTAATACTTTAACCTGATTATTATGGGATGGTAGATGGTTGCTATGGTTTAACTATACCTATAAAAGATTGTACTGATTTTGAACATGAAAGAAAAAATGCACACATTTACACTTTATTTACTTTCGTATATTACATTTTTAGATTTTAAATACATTTTTTCTTTTCTTCATGAGGGTTAAATGATACTTTTTTTAGATAAATAATTTTGTGACATAGTCAGAAAGCATTTCACTGCATGTTGTACTGTGTATGATTGTGTTGTTATTTTTTTGTCCCTTTTTTTATTCAATTTCACCAAATGCTTTTTTTTTAATATCTCTACCAAGTGTGAACGAATCACTGTCGCTCTTTTTTGTTTGTTTGTTTACTTGCTTTTAAAACGGACATCTTTCAGAGAAGGAAAAAATGAATATAATGAAATCCGAGTTGCAATACAAGTGAGAACACAATTACAGTTACAGTTCTCGCCTCCCGTCTGTGTATTATAGTTTACACTCCCGAGTGCGATCTGCTTTTCAATCTAACACCGAATCGTCTTCTGAGTGTGAAAAACAATAAACACGGACAAACAAGCACTTTATCAAATCACACCAAATAGCAGCGATTATGTGCTTCTTCAGGCTGCTTAAGCAGATTGTTTTTCTGACTTACGATCCCGCGACTGAACACGAATCCGAAAGAATCGTTTAACCGAACGGTTTCAAATGACTCGTTAAAAAAGACTCCGATATTTCTTCTCTGCTATTTCATGTAAGCTTGTACATGTTAAAGCAATCATTTAAAGGCCTCTTTTTTCACAAATGATACAACAGCTAATAGAATTTAACTTGTGTAAAGAATAGAAATTTGTTCATTTTTTTCATTTGTTCGTTTTACTTTTTTAATGTTAAAATGTGTAAATGACGTAAAATCACTTTACAGCTCAGGGCCAGAGATCATCTTTAATCCAGCACTCTAGCACTGTATTTGCATTTATCATCTCAGAATAGCCTCCGAATGCTAAATACCATATTACACACACACACACACACACACACACACACACACACACACACACACACACACACACACACACACACACAGAGCTCTGGCAAAGGAAAATGTGATCCTTTAAAATGTGTGCTGTGCAATTTAGAGTCTGTGTTTCAATTTAAAGATCTGCAGCTGCAAGAAATGAAACAAGGTCCGCTGCAGGAATTCAAATAATACTGTCTATAACACTTAACATTTAAACTCGGCTCAAAACGATCCCGGCATTTATTGCGGCTAGTTACTGGTAAGAGCGAGTGAAGCGATCGATGACTGTGGCCCCTCTCCAGTTTTTTTTCCTTCTACTTTTGCTAGTGATAACAAGATCAGATCCTGATAGAGAATTTTTTCTAGAAGGTTCAGGGGTTTGTCCCTGATATCTGTGTCCAGTGGCATGTACTCAAAATAGCTCTAGGAGCTGAACGGTATCATGGAGGCTTTTTGTGGCCTTGTGGTGTAATGCTAGCCAGGTGGCAGATGTGTGACAGACAGTCAGATAACAGATTACACTTAGCGCAAAGCTGAAACACATCAACGACTCGACTTACATGCATTTTCTGTCGTGTTGTACTAACCTCCACTGACAGGGTTTTAGCTCGATGGTATTCTTACCCTTGTTGGAGTTCATCACAGAGCTGCCGTTGTCGCTTGTAAGAGGCTTTTGAGGGTTGGGGCAAAAATCTTCAGCCAACATCACACGGTTTTCTTATATTTTAAGATTTTAACCCTTTTTACCAGAAGACTAGTGTTCTCGACTTCTCAGATGTGTTCAATCAGTATAAAGAAAAAGAAATGAACCCTGGCCGTGAGTCTGATCTAAAATGAGTCAGGAGTCTGTTGGCTTTCAGTGTGAGATGTACAGTATGTTTTTCCCGCTGTTTGATAGACACACTGAATTATAGTGGTTGAAGATTATCACATTTTAGCTGCAGTTTGAGCATCTCAGAGAGCAGAAATGGGATTGATATCAACATTTACTTTGACTTTTGCACATTTGTGTAAAAAAAAAAAAACTTTTTGAACGTTTTCAATGAATATATTGCCCCTAGTAGGCTAAAAATCAGACTTAATGAAGGTTCTAATCACGGAGCAAATTGTTCGTTTGTTTTGTAATGTTACATGCCAGGCTTCGTTTTAGCAATTAGCAGATTAGCAGTGCATGCTAATTGTCCTTGCTTACAAACACGCCAAACAATCACTGCTGTTTGTCTGTATTTTCTTCTCTCTATTTGTTGTGACTTCTTGTTTGTGATTCTAATTCATTGTGGACACGTAAGAAACACTATGGCACCTATTTGTAGAATATAACAATAATCTGACTGACAGCTGACGGTAAAAAAAAAAAAAATAATCCTGCATACGATCAGTCAGAATAGTGAAAAGCTGACCGAAGCAGAGATGTTTGTGGATAATCCTTCTGAATGATGTTTTAGTAGAAAATGATTCTTCTCAAATTTATGTAAATGTGTGTTGTACAGGAGCAGAGGTGGAAAAAAAGTAATAACGTACAATCGCTCGGTTATTGGAACCGAACTGTCTCACTGTCTGCTGTAGGAACGACACGACATCTTCGTTTTCTGAAGCTCATCGTGGTCTACAACCTGCTACGATCTAAAACATCACATCACCGGCATCTTGCTCGACTTCTCCTGGCGCTCTCATGGTCACTTCATCCTCCAACCTTCTGGCAGAAGGTGGATAGTCAGGTCCAATTAAGAAGCTTATACTGTCATTTCAGCTACAATTACTCCACCATTGTTAAAGGGTCATCGCAATTGTTAGTTTTTATAGCAGATAGGATTATATACGGAACAAACTTTCTACTAGATGGCATTAGCAAAACCTACCCTATACTATTCACCATTCTTTAAGTCTCCTGGGTAGACAAGGTCGTGGTTCGACATGCGATTATTTTCTAGTCATGATGAGGTCATCAGTTTGTATCGCAGCTGGTTCATTACACAGTGAAATGAAACAACGTTCCTCCAGGACCCTGGTGCTACATATAACAACCCAAAACTAAGTACGCTACTCGACCCGGTGCTACATACAGTACTGTAATACAGTGTTTTACTGACACGGCATTAAAAACATCCCACAACACACCACCAACCAAAAATGTTACAAAATGCCACACTCAAGCCTAACACGGTGTAATGACAATTTAATCTTTCTGTTTGTTTATCCTCTCTTGGTGTGAATGCTGGGCTTTCTCATTCACCTTTGTCGATTTTGTCATCGTAGTTTCTCAGCGTGTTAACGCAGGCGTGCAAAATAGTCTGCGTTCTTGTATCGAAGTGACAGGTGTTTCGTTTGGAGACGGAGTTTAAGTATGCTTGAGACTTTGGCACTGTTGGGTGGCTTTTCCCTACACATAAAGAATAACAGATGGGGTGCAGTCAGATCCCCTGGAAAAGTAAAACCAAACAAAAGACACCTTTCACTGTATTGTACCTTGAGCTCATCATTTTTCCCATTCGGCAGACACGGTTATCCAGAGCAACTTATGTTTATACAACTGAGAAATTAAAGGTTAAGGGCCTTTCTCAGGAGTGGCAGATGATGGCCTCGGATTTGAACCAACAACCTTAACCACTGAACGATCTGTTTGGAGTTTGCACATTTCAAAGATTGCTGTCACTGCTTTCTGTCGCATACATCATTAATTCAATTGTCATGAATTAGCAAGGTCATTATTGCATTACTGATGTGGAGGAGTATTTCTATTACACTACCATTCACTACATCACAGACACAGGCGCTCAACAATGGCTTATTATT
Organism: Tachysurus fulvidraco; assembly: GCF_022655615.1. Classification (NCBI taxonomy): domain Eukaryota; kingdom Metazoa; phylum Chordata; class Actinopteri; order Siluriformes; family Bagridae; genus Tachysurus; species Tachysurus fulvidraco. The sequence continues at coordinate 5,008,525 of NC_062541.1, read as the reverse complement.
TCCAGTAACTAAATAATCATTTTCCCGCACCAATTAATTATAACTGGATAATTTCCTAATTTTGAACAGTGGATGAAAATCACAGACATAAAAGATGGAAGCGATCCATAAAACATTGTCTTAGTGTCGTTGCAGGAGTCTAAAAAGAAGGGTGAAGAAATTAGAATTGGTGGCTCAGTGGTTGATGGTGGTTCGGCTGATTAGAAGGTTGTAAGTTCAAATAAATCCCAAGACCACTAAACAATAGAGCAATGCCCTTAACACTTAATTGCTCAGTTGTATCAATGAGATACATATAAATTGCTGTGTATAAGAGCATCTAAAAAATTATATAAATGTGTCAGAGGAAGTTTTCTCGAATTTAAACTGTTAAATGCTAATCCTTCACCTCTCCATAAAACCTTCATAGACCAGCAAAGAAAGTTGTGTTAGAATAGTTCTGACCACACACACACACACACACACACACACACACACACACACACACACACACACACACACACAAATGAAAAAACAGTGTCAAGCATTAGCGCCGGTTTCCCTCCATAAACGCACCTATCTTCATCTCTAGCATGACACACACAATACAGGCCAATCAGCTGGCTCTAATCAGCCTCCTCTTTACACACGCTGCGCTTTTCACTCTGATCATCGAGCCATAGATCTAAGCATCTTATTACCCCGCATTGATTGGAATGCATTACGGCTCTATGGAAATGTGCACACCTGAATGGTGAAAGTGTGACTGGAGCTAAGTCATCTCTCGCTGCTCGCTATTCTGTCTCATATGCTGCCAGTGACATGATTACAATGTCAACTGCGCTTTCATTCCACACTCTCGCTCTTGTCCGTGTTCTCAACCTGGACAAATCTACATAATCGCGTTACAGGCTCATCAGTGTCCAATTCTGAGTGTGCTTGGGTTAATGCGGGTGTCTTTATGGGTAAGTTCAAGGGTATGTGAGCTTAATTGTGTGTGAGGGAATATGTGAGTGTGTGTGCAGACACACACACACACACACACACACACACACACACACACACACACACACACACACACACACACACACACACACACAAACAGACAAGTGCAAATTTTTATTCTTTTAAATTTAAAATTATTTATTGGATTTTATATATAACTAAATAAAATAATAAAAATAGTAAAACCCTTTAAAAAATTCATTTTAACTAAATTGAACTTTATCTATTATTAGGGATGACTTGAAATGTTAAAATGCTGTTTTGTTTAAAATTTATTTTGATGTTTTATTAAAAATAATTTGATCTGACAATTTCTTAGAAATCTTTTTTTTTATTTTATTAAAATTTATATTTCTAATTATACCCATAAAGCAGTACATAAATGGCATTCTAGTCCCAAGTTAACACATTTTAGATAAATAGAAAAGTAATTTATTGCTGGTTAAATTGGAAAAACGATGATCATAACTTTAATTTCTAGCATTAATGTATGAAATTTGGATAAAGGATGTTAAGCATCATTTGATGTTAGATGGAAATGAGATATTATAAAAGAGCATGTGCTCTTTTATACCACATGGCCTTTTTTTGTTACTAGATTTTTACTTTCCATGAATATTTGTTCATTTCTGAGCTGAAGTGGTGGTGGGATATGCTGGGGTTATGGGGGGTGATGGTGGGGTTATGGTGAGGATGATGGTGGGGCGATGGTGGGGTTATGGTGGGGTTATGGGGTAAAGAAAAACAAATGCATTAATGAATGCACTAATGTATGCTTATGTTTGTATACAACTTGAACAATAAAAAAGACCTTGAATAATAATAATAATAATAATAATTATTATTATTATTATTATTATTATTATTAATACTTATAATCTCAAACTATAAATACATTTCATACTTTATGTCACAACAGCTAGAAACTGTTTTTTTGTTTTTTTTGGTAATAAAATCATCCTGAAGACCTTCTGTGAATATCTCTGTATCTATATATCACAAATTTATATTCATAACTGATACAATGACATGCACAACAATTGAGTCATAATACACACACATATATATATATATATATATATATATATATATATATATATATATATATATATATATATATATATATATATATATATATATATATATATATATATACCAGCCTCAATTCTAATTAAGAAAAAATATTTTCCATATTTTTGGGGATGGTTGGAGTTATTTACAAGTTTGCTGTAATATTTAGGCTAAATTGAAAAAATAAGTATTAAATAAACTGCTTGAATGTTTTATTGTATTTGACTTAATTCCACCTTTATGAGTTGTATATTCACACAGAGTAATAATTAGATTCACATGTATCACTTTGTCTTATTTCAGCTGTCTGTTTTATCACTGAAACCTCACATAACACATATTTCCTTTTTTTTTTTATTCTGGGAGAACAACAAAGTGTTCTGCAGCACTTGTATAAAAAGAGTCTCTCTCCCGTGCACTCGTTCCAAAGCTGGAGGGAAGGTCAGTGTGTTTTAGCGAGGGCTCAGGCACAGCAGTGGGTCTGACAGCTCCGGCGCGTGCTCTGAGCTCTGATGGCCAGATTTATGCCTTCAGTCCTGCACTTTTTCTCCTCTCTCATTTCCTGTTTGGAAGTAAAAGCCGGTGAGTGGCTGAATATGTTCTGCACGTCTGGACTCGTTTTGTCCTTGATATCCGATTCAGGACAGGAGTCGCACTCCGTGGGTCTGATCTGACTGGCATTCAAATGGATCTAATACTTATCAGGTTAAGAACGGCAGCGTTTACTGTACTCCACAATCACAGCCAAATTAAAGCAAAGCCTTCTTCTGTCAGTTCCTCTGAAATGTGTCTAGCAAGGAATTAAATCCCAATACAATTAGCTGGACATGGATTGTTGGATTGTGCTTTGGTCTCCATCAGTGAACATCTGAAGACTTCAACAGGAAGGAATTAAGGTGTTAAGTCTGTAATGAACTCCAGTCCAGTGTCACCCAAATGAGGATGAGGTCTGAGTTCCTCTCATGGTTTCTTCCTCATATCATCTCAGGGAGTTTTTAGTTGACACCATCACCTCAGGCTTGTTCATTAAGGATGGATGGTAGAGATAAAAAATAACTTATTCCGTTTCTATGCTTATAAAGCCGCTTTGAGAAAATCGTTAAAAACGCTATACAAATTAATTTAACTGTATTAAATTGAACAATTTAATACAGCGCAGTAGCTAATATTATGACAAACCATAAACAACACAATAAATTAGCCGACAACATATTTAACTGCTGACTATCAACCCAACTCAAGTCTCTGGTGATAAATATTGGCACCCATCATTCCACATTATTCCCATTTTCATATTTCTAAATGGAATAAAAAGTAATTAATTGATGTATAAATGTAAAATACTTTAACATGTCACATGCCACTAGCGAGCAGCTGTAAACCTGCGTAGCATAAGAGAGTCTGCCGTAAATCAACCTTTAACCAGTTCATTTAAATGCTTTTACCAGTTTTGTTTTTTTTCTGTCAATTCACTGTGATCATTTAGGGTTGAGATTACACGCTGGTAATTGAGGCACATTTAACTAAAGATCGACAGGGAGCCCAGTATCTTAGCTGATCTTTAACCATCTTCCTTAAACACAGCTATTTACGCCACTTAATTTCAACCCACTGCTAAAAGGAAACATTTTTTTTTTAGTTTTTATTTATTTTCTAACATACCAGATTTTGTATTTATGCTGACATCAATTAGCACCTCCAGCACACGGTTGGATAAAGACTGTGGAGAGCGCACCTTCATTACGCTTCTGGTCGGTTTTCCTTCACCCTGCCTGAGCCAAATATGGCGGTGAAAAGGAAAGTGAATGTGAGTGCACTTTGAATCGGAGCCCTCAACCATCTGAACAAGCAGGAAGTGCCAAGGAGACGCTCCACTTCCTGGGCTGACGGCTCTGCTTGGCTGTGACAAGACGGATGAAGCGAACTTACGCATCTTATTCAATAACCCCCCCTCCCATCACCACCTTCTTCCCCCTAACCCTCATTCCCTCCCTCTCACCACCACCACCACCTCCACAACCACCCCATGCTGCGTTTTGCAAGTTTGCCGCCAACTGGGTATCTAATTGTGTCGACGAAGCTGGTGATTAGCCACAGATTTCCGCTTGACGTCTGGCATTGTTTCCGACACTGTCGACTCAGATTAATGTCTCTTGTTGTGGATCTGTTTAGCGTGAGCACGCATGGATCTTTGACTGCTTGCCAATCCCGATCATTAGCAGCAGATTTGATGAAGACATTGAAACACGCTCTCGTGAAAACACCTTTCACGATACACGCCAAGACAATCTGCCATTTCATCACGGTACTAATAACACACTTCTGCTTCTATGGATAATCAATCAAGAGGCTCGTCAGAGCTAATGGAGGAAGTGGTGCATGTCATCAGGATGCCTACAGTTACGGGGGGTCTGTTACATAATAAAGAATAAAACACTTCAGTGCATGCCGTTCCAAGACCCTGACGTCAATTGTTTTAGTAGAAAAGCGAACATTTTATCCTCTCAATTACATCAATTACATCACCTTTATATTCTCACTCACTCTCACTCATTTGCTACCGCTTTATCCGAATCACCTCTATATTACAGAATATAATTTTTATTCATTTACTGTTACGTTTAATGTTGACAAACATTCACGAGACAACCTCGAGCCTGTAAGTGATCATGTTATAGCAGCTAGAAAGAGTTGTTCTCTCAGCTGCCTCTCGTTTTTGTGTCTTTAAAGTTAATAAGTACAAATAAGTAAGTAAGTAAGCAAGTAAGTAAATAAATAAATAATATAGACTTTTGTGGCATGTTGGCTAAAGTCAGCACTGCTAAAAAACACTAACACTGGAGATGCTTGGAAGGGATGGAGGAAGGAAGGAGGAAAGGAAGAAAGGAGAGGGCTTCAAAGAATGAAAGAATGGAAGGAGGGAAGGAAGGAAGGAAGGAAGGAGATGGGTTCAAGAAAGGAAGGAAGGAAGGAAGGAAGGAAGGAGATGGCTTCAAGAAAGAAAGAAAGGAAGGAAGGAAGGAGATGGGTTCAAGAAAGAAAGAAAGGAAGGAAGGAAGGAGATGGGTTCAAGAAAGAAAGGAAGGAAGGAAGGAAGGAAGGAAGGAAGGAAGGAAGGAAGGAAGGAAGGAAGGAGATGGCTTCAAGAAAGAAAGGAAGGGAGGAAGGGAGGAAGGAAGGAAAGATGAAAGAGATGCCTTCAAGAAAGGAAAGAAAGAAGTAAGAAAGATTGACTTTTTTGATATGAAGACATTAGAAATTTTCACTTCACAGTTCAATCCAGAACTGGAACACTGGAGATTCCTAGCATAAATGATAAATAAGTAAATCTATAAACGCACAAATAAGTAAGTAAGTAGGTAAGTAAATAGATAGATAGATAGATAGATAGATAGATAGATAGATAGATAGATAGATAGATAGATAGATAGATAGATAGATAGATAGATAGATAAATACTGTTTATTTTTTTCAGAAACAAAAGCTAAAATCACAGCTTTAGTTGGGGCTGTTACAAAAACATTAACACTGGAGACTCCCTGTAATAAATGTTAAGTAAACATTTCATCATCATATCAACAATTCCCCATTTTTAGAATCCTATTATTTAAAGTTGTTACTATAGAAACACTCCTGTATTAGAAGGTGTGCATTCATATAAACCTGTGATTTGTTGCTGCACTACTGTTACACTACTGTTACACTACTGTTACACTACTGTTACACTACAATTGCTTTTCTACAACCTAACATTTCTGACCAATCAGAATCGAGAATGCAGCATCACATCAAGTCAATTCAGCATTGACCTGCAACAAAAGCATGAACATATTTAGTGAACATTTTAAGCGTACACCTCCGTGATTAGTTCAATGCCATGAGCTTTCAATTAAAACAAGCGGTTATTGTCGCTAGCCTGGGTTTCGTTTTAATCTCTTCGTTCTCAGCGAGCGTAATTACCGTCGATTATTTCTCCCCGCTGTTTTCCGTCCACTTAATTGTGAGCGTATCCTTCACTTATCCTCTTTAATAGACCTTTAATAATAATCAATGTTTAAGGCACATCTGGTATTGCTTATTCCCTATTACGCACACAAGCAGCCCTATTTCAGGAAAGATGATGTGTGGTGCATGGTGCGTGGTGCGACTAAACCCCATTAGCTGAGCCGTGTGCCAAGGTCGAGCGTGAGCCCGTGTGTATCAGTGGCTGCCAGGACCTCAGGGTATTGTGGGTACTTAACAAACACACGTCAGGAACGAGTGAGTGCATCTGTCAACTTAAAGCATGTTGAATATTTTATAGTGACCTGTGCAAAGGCTGGGGCCAGCGCATGTTCGTGTGTGTGTGTGTGTGTGTGTGTGTGTGTGTGTGTGTGTGTGTGTGTGTGTGTGTGTGTGTGTGTGTGTGGCTTAGTTCGTGCAGAGACTTAATGCATCCCTGTGTGCATCAAGGAGACGCGGAGGTCAGCAATTTTTTACGTCATTGCCAAATATACACACAGTGTTGACTTTTTTTTATATCATTAATCTAAATATTAATAAATTATGTAATACCAGGCCACCCAGGACCAAATATGTTTACAAGCAAAACGGATGTATCCCTGTATCCACATCCCTGTTGAAATAGTAAAGAGGAGAACAAAATCCTATCGGAGATAGGAAAAATTATGCACACATGATTTTCTCACCCACATCCACATTATTGGTAGAACTATTTCAGCATGGATGTGGACATAGGTGAAAAAATAAATGTAAAAAAATCCTTCCATGTCTTTGTTCCCATTTCAAATAAAAAATTTTAATTGCACAATCAGCATGTGCATAAAATTTCCTATTTCCTTTTCTTATTATCCCTTTTATTTCCTGATCTTTTTCCCCGTACCCTCTTAAGAATTGCATAGCTTTCTCTACTGCAAACAAAGTCCTTTTTTTCTCTGCCAGAGATGAATATACTGAATGCCTGTTTGTGTTTTGTGAACATCCATCCTCATTGTACTCAGTTAAATATATCACAAGATAAACATAATATTTATGCAGAAATGGTAGGTAGATATTTTCCATCCTGCTAACATGGTCTTGGATGCCCTTGACAATTCCCTGCCAGGACACCAGAGGGCGTGCCCGGTCCCACCTCAGCACACCTGTTTCTTATGTTATGCTAATTACAATGTGCTGTTTGCTGAGTCCTTGTCTCTTGTTACCTGCTTTTCTTTTCCATACAACCGCATGTCAAACAAAGTGTTCTATTCATCCTCCAACTGTAAATTATTAGTAAAAATTATTAAACAGCAGATTTTTTTCCCATTTAGAGTTACTTTTTAGCATTATAGATAATCCACAAGTTATCACACACGTTGTAGAAGCTATAAACACTCCTTCCCTCACAGAACTCAATTTTTTTCCACAGAAATACTTAAAATTTTCAGAGTAAAACTGGAGACCTTTTCCATAAATGCTTAACAAGCATCTCACAATTTGTAATTTCTTTTATCATTTAGTTTATATAAGCCTTAAATTTTGTAGAGAATCTGCCACACAATTTCCACTTTTCGCTAAGCTGTTATCATGGTAACAATAATGTATTAGAACATTAATTATTAGTTAATCACTATTAACTATTGATTATTATTAATTACTATTATTAGTTCATTAATAGTGTATAAACCTGTGATTTGCTTCACAGTCAGAATTCATGTCCCAGCTGCTGTTATTGTAAATGAATGTTACTGTAGCTTCTAACCAATGTGAACTTTGGTGCAAAAAAACAAATAATCACTAGCTAACAACTAGCTAACATTAGCTACACGAGCTATGTTCAGTTGTTGTTTTAGTGAACCCAATAATGTTTTGCAGTTTGAGGCAATAATGAGGTAAAAAAAAATCACCACTGCTTGAGGAAGAGGAGTTTTTAAAAGGAGCTCAAAAGTTCTTCGATGTGTAAAAATGTAACAGCTTACAAAATGTTAGTGAGCCATCAAAAAACATGTTCGCTAGTTTAAGCCAGAGTATAACTATTGCTAGCATCTTGAGCTTCTACGTTTCTATTAGCTATTTTTCTGTCAGCATTTCAGGCACCAAAACAGCTTATTGACATTTGAAAAAGTGGCTGATAGCAAAGACATTTTTTTCCTGTGCTTATGTAATATTAGCTAAACTTTTAACACGATCACAAAAAAAGTATCTAAACAGGAAAATAAATATGACAAAAATTTAAAAAACTTTACCCTAAAACAGACTCATGAGCTTAGCAAGAAGAAGAAGCATGCTCGAGATGCTAGCAGTCAGTGAAGAATCTGTTGAATTAATTAAAGTGTGTGAAGTGTACTAATAAAATGCTCTCCAGAGTAATGGTACTAAATGGATCCACTTGCCCTGTGAAGGTGCTGCAGTGTGCGTAGGAATGAGAGTTTTGGGAGTTTTTTACCAATCCTGTAATGACAAAATCTATTTGTAAATGAGTCTCATTTATCAGAGCATCATATACAACTGTGCTTGTGAACAGCCATGCTCATTTGCATAAAGAAACACCCTTCGCTTTACATATATGGTCAAGAATTCCAGTTAAAAAGCAGCAGCCTGCTCAGTTTCTCTGTGAAACATACTGGTAGATAAAAGCCCTCGAACAGAGATCAACTAAAACAGCACCGAGGGAAACGATGCCAAGTTGACTGACGAAGCATAATCCCAATCAATCTTTAAATGTTTTATTTATATGATTTTGCTTTACTTTCTGTCTGTCATATGTCAGTTTGTGGGCACAGAAATCTAATTACTCTCTCGGTTCTGCTGATTTGATCGACACTATGTGATATACATAAGCGTATTCAATACACAGTAATGTTTCTGTGCAAAGTTTTCTGTCAGGAGTTCCTGGAAAGGTTCCTTGCTAGAGCACTAGGGGGAACTGGAAAGTGGTTTATTCATCACTCACGTTGTTATTCCGGTGTGTATTGCGATCCGGGTTCAATCCCCTTTCTGGTGGCGTCTGCCACACGCTACATTTAAATACCAAAAATATAACTTATGATATATATATATTTTTTTTTTTACAATGGAATTTATAATGGAAAATATCCTATGCTGAAAATATTTTTTAAACCCCAACTTGCCTTTGCTCTTTTTAAAAAAAAAACAAACATTCTTCCATCTGAAGTTTCATTTTCTCAGCTCATGGTGGATTTGGAGGCTATTCCAGAAACACCGCTGTGACTGAGGTGGGAATAAATTTAATAGGTCAGCAGTCCATCACAGAGCACCAAGCACATACCTTAAGGGAATTTATCAGAGAGAAGTTTTCTGGGATTTTGTCTAAAACCATGAAAAGTCACAAAATGTTAGCAAGCTATCAACAAACGTTTGCTAGTTTAACTAGCTACAAACCCAGGGCTCAATTTAAACCGGATGAAGGGGACACACACTCCTTAACCAAATCTTAAGTCCAGAGAATACATTCCAAGTATTCACACTTTGCAATGGTTGATCATAAACAGGTTGAACGTTAAGTACGTCTTGAAAATGCCAAAAGAAGTAACAAGAGCAAGAGACCATAAATAGAGAGTAGGCAATTTATTGAAAACCGTATTTAAACTTAAACAGGCTGGTCTTCAGCTGATCAAAAGTTTAAGCCTTTAAAAGTTAAAATCTGTGCAAAAATATAGCTTTAATGTCATTGTCCTTCAGACAGTCACACTGTCATAATCTCCTGATGGCAAAAGCAAAAAGGCTTTTTGTTTTTGAATGTGGCAAGATTGTTGAGCTGCAGAAGCAAGGGCTCTCGCAACAAGCCATCGCTGCCGAGGTTGGACACAGTAACACAGTCATTTTAGACCCAAAAATATTTCACCTGCACTGAGCCAAGGATCTGGCGGGCTGTCCGTGAAGACGCCGGCCGATCCTCGGCCAAAATTAAGGCTATTACTGATGCTGACTTCAGCTCGATCACCATAAGACAGCATCTGAGAGAGAAGAGCTTAAAAAACAAAACACGTCTTTGAAAGCCACGTCTCCTCCCACACCACAAACCTGCCTGTTTGGAAGGGACCACCAAACATGAGACACTAAAAGATAGAAGAAAATTTTATTCTCAGATGTGGAAAAACTTAACCTGGATGGTCCTGAGTGGCTTCTAACAATACTGGCAGGACAAGAAGATCCCACTGGAGATGTTTTTTACCCGGCACAGTAGAGAAGGCTCCATCATGATCTGGGGTGATTTTTTCTTCAATTGGAAAATAGAGCTTCAGGTTGCGCAGGGGCGTCAAACGGCGGCTGGGTAAGTGGACATGTTACGGCACTCATCCCTCTTGACTGAGGGCCCTCATCTGACGAAGGACAATAATGTTGCACTTCTGGACCATCCTGCATGTTTCCCTGATCTAAATCCCACTGAGAATGTTTGGGGATGGATGTCAAGGGGAGTTTACAAAAACGGACGTCAGTTCCAGACTGTGTACGGACAAAAACAGACGTCAGTTCCAGACTTCATGTAGCCATCTTCACTACATGGAGCAAAGTTCCCACCAGCCTCCTGGAAACAGTTGCATCAAGCATGCGGAAACAAGTGTTTCAAGTTATCAACAATTACAGTGGGGCTACTCACTACTGAGTCATTTTTTGGCACTTTTAGTTCTGTTGTAGCTTTTTGGGCTTTGGTTTTAAACTGTTGATCATCTGATGAACAGCATGTTTGAGGTTAAATGCAATTAACAATGAGTTGCCAATATCTGGGTTTTTTCTCTCTGGGTCTCTTGCTCCCTTTTCTTCTTTTGACATATTGAAGCAGTTCTTACAACCTAGTTATACAACCTATCAGCGCAAAATGCAAATACTTGGAATGTTTCCCCCAGTCTTAAAATTTTGTTTGAGTGTATATTTAAAAATTCTCAAACTGTTGCTAACTTTAGTAGTCTAGCTCTTGAGTTACAGTAAGATTCTTTTAGCTTATTATCTTTTTGTCTGTCCAGAATAACACAATGGCACACAAACGGGAACTCTTGCTAGTGTAAACAAAACGTAAACAAAACTGCACGTGGCCAAAGTTCGGGCTGAGTCATGACACAGATCTTGGATGTTTAGTAACGTTATTCCAGAAACTACACAATTAACACAATCAGTACTGTCTTCCTCTTACTCACACATTTTATCATATATTTTTTGAAAAATATCTTAAACAAAAACAAATTAAATGTTTATTATTTGTTTTTTTGTTTTTTTCAGTGGATGTCTACACCAAGGGCAGGGTCAGGAGGTTTTTTATTCATTTCATTTTATTCCATTCTTTATTTATACTAGATCATATAATTTACCTTTTATTTGTAGACAGAAAACTGTCCACGGATCCATTATTTATTAGAAATTGTTGACAATCCGTGAGAGTGAGTCTTAATTAGCTCCTTAGTTCATTAGTCAGGGTGTTGATCGGGGAGTCTTCAATTCTTTCTCATAGACCTTCCAGTACGCTGGAACATTTGGTCCCTAAAAAACCCCACAATGCACCTCAAAAACCATGGAGCCTTGTGAGGACAAACCAACCTGCCAGAAGAATTTCTACCACGAACCTCTCACTTGTTATTGTTGATTTGATTCGAAAATTTGATTTGATTTGTTAGAGTTTTTGCTTGATTCAAAATTTTGATCAATTAAAATATTATTTTGGTTTCTTTTTCATAAATCAAAATAATATTTTAATTGATCAAAATTTTTTCTATGATTTTTGTAAAATTGGTTATAATATAATATAATATATAGAATATACTGATTCTCGACAAACAGAGCTAGGGATCTACTTGCGATGTACCTTATGTGAATTTGGAGAAACACACAGTTATAAACCTTTTTTTTTGTTCTAACTTGAACCTCAAACCACAATATGAAAGCTACATAATGCTGTGATCACATTTAAATGTGTACCTTTGATATCCAAAGATTAGCCCATGTGTAGGTAGAGTTTGAAAATTGCAGACTGCACCTTTAAAGAACAATAATAACAAGTGATATAGAGAAGGATGTACATAGTTTGGGGAATTAAGGCAGTTTACAGCATTAAACCAACAGTTTCCTTAGCCAAGGACTTTGAAACATAATCCAGGTAATGAACGTAAATGAAGTGGAGGGTTTACTGATAAATATATATGTGTAACTAAATCTAACAAACACTGAATCGTGTGAGACAGGAAAGGGCTTTCGAGGGCTTGAAACACCTCCACCATTCATATGTGTCTCATCTTCCTTTTATTGTTGTAGGATGCACTATACAGCCAAAGCATGTGGACACCTGAAGATCCCTTATCCAAGACTATTACTATGGAGCTGTTATAATCAGTGTTACTCTTCTGGGAAAGATGTTACTACTGTAGATGTTGGAGCTTGGCTGTTGGGATTTGTGATTATTTGGCTACAAGAGCATCAGTGAGATCAGACACTGATGTTGGGATGTTGAGTGTAGGACAATCGAGTTCTTCCACTTCCACAGTCTTAACATATCATGTTTTCATGGAGCTCAGGAGGTTTGTGGACAGGGGCATTGTCATGCTGGAACAGGGTTCAGTCTTTTGGTTCTAGTGAAGAGAAATTCTATCACTACAGCACATAAAGGCCTTCTAGACAGTGTGTGTTTCTAACATATGGGTGTGATGATCAGGTGTCCGAATCAGTGCCCTGATAGCTGTACAGTAGCTCATTCTAGCTTATCCTATTGTGGAGCTCTTCTACCAAATGCATAATGCTCACCAGGTCTGCTACTACAATACCGACAGCGTAAACGTCACTAAATATCACGGAGTGCGTCATGGGGCAGACTAATAGAGGACAGACGCAAATGCAGGGCATGTTTATTAATTATAAAGTGACATGGAGTGCAGTCACGAAACATAGGCACAAGAAACAGCAACAAAACAAAATCCATCATAAAAATAGGGATATTCAAAAGTACTGGAACACGCAAGCATGAGAAGACATACGAGCGATAACAGCCGGAAACAAAGTGGCACGAGTCAAACAGGATCAACAAAAAAAAAGAAAAACAGACAAACGTCCAAAAAACACTGAAAATCCTAGCAAAATACAACACGTCTCCCAGAAACATTGCAAAGAGGAAGTGAACATAAAATGCTTAAAAAGGCAAGTAAAAAAATAAACAAAATAAAAGTCAGATGAATGAGAACGTGGGAGTGTCGGTTGGAGTCGGAGTCCATGGCAGCCATGTTTGTTGACCGTGGAAACAAACAAGAAAACAGGAGCCCATGACGTTACGTGCTGACGCAGTGTATCATGGTAGTATGATATTGTGTATGGAGAATAATGTTACTCTGCCTCACAAGCCTAGACAAAGCAGATGATCTTCAACAAAAGTAGTTCTCACCAGCCGAACTGCACTAGAACCAAAAGCTGAAGTGTTAAATCATAAAACTTTAAACTGCTAAAAGAGCATTTAAGAAATCACAGCATTCGTTTGTTGGATTTGTTTAATTTCTTTTGTCCACAAAAACAAACAAACAGCGTGACATGTTGAACGAGGGTCCTGTGCACATTTTGCAGGTTTATTTAAGGAAATGCTTTCAAGGACACTCACTAAATAGAAACGCACTTTCTAATGGAACGTCATTCAAGTAGCAAATCACCAGTGCGGGATTTACACTTACAGACTGGAAATAATGGGTTTAGTGGTGAAAAAAGACCTGCACACGGCCAGTGCAGCACGTTAATGCTATCGAAAGAGATAAAAACAAATTAAGGAAGATTTAGATCTGCAGATTAAAAACTAAAGTTAGCATTTCTATTGAAAATAAAACTTTGGTTTCTCTTTCATTTCACTTCATGTGTGTTTTTCTGGTTCACATGCAATGTGTCTTCCTTCTGGAAAATTCTCACATTAATGAATCGGTATGTAGTGAGTCCTGAATTTCATTACGTACTGTAGCTATTATGCATTATTATGACTTCCTGTTTCTCATTCAGTAGACATAACGAGAAGCTCTTTTATTTGTCATCGACCTTTCTAACCGTATGCGTTTTGTGTTTTCGAATAAACACGGATGACCTCTGAGAGATTTTAATGATGACTGAAGCTCCAATAAAACAAGAAAAACTATAGATAGGAAAAATTAGAAGCCAGTGTTAAAGTTAATATTTGTGTATATTGTTTATACAGTATATTGTAAATATCTGTGACTATTTTCCGTGTCATGCAGGTTTCAAAACTTTAGTGAGAAGAAGGCAACCGTGTGAGGATTCTGAGGTATCTAGAGATGTACCAGCTTCAGTCGGATTCCACTTCATGAAGATTTGAGACATCCAAAGAGAAGATGCTAACTCTATGTGGTCTTTGAGGAACCTAAATGAGGATGAGGTTCACTTTTGGTTCCTCTCAAGGTTTCTTCCTCTTCCATCGAAGGGAGTTTCACCTCAGACTTGTTCATTAGGGATAAATACAAACGTATTTAAATATAAGTCTAATATTAATCTGGAACTTTGGTATTATATTTATCTTAGTATTATATTAAACATATTATATATTATGTTTCTTATGTTCTGTAAAGTTTAGGGGGAAGTCCTGGACTAATGGTTAGAGAGTCACTAGAGAGCCTCACACTGCTCCGTGTGTGTGTGTGTGTGTGTGTGTGTGTGTGTGTGTGTGTGTGTGTGTGTGTGTGTGTGTGTGTGTGTGTGTGTGTACTTTGGATGGGTTAAATGCAGAGAACAAATTCAGAGAGAACAGAGAAGTATGGTGGGTCACCGTACTTAGCCGTATGTCACTTCACCTTCACATAAAGCTGCTTGGAGACAAGGTCCCTTGTTTAAAGCGCTATACAAATAAATTTGAATTGAGTTGAATATTTTTTAGCTATTTTTTGCATTGCCATGTTATAAACTATAAAAGCAAGTTTTTTTGCTTGGCATTAGTGTATACAGTACATGAAATGTTCCTACAGTTAGTTCCACTTAATGACATGCTGTTATATGAAAATAATCAACAACAGGGTGGGTAATAAAGTAGAGTCACTTGTATCAGCACAGTAATCTGCTACAGGGGACAGTTTTTTATTATAGCATACATTTTGTCCATCTATAGTTTCATTTATTTTCTGTGAGACAAGCAATTTCCTGTAATCACTTACATTCTAGCAGCTGTAAACACTCTTTCCATCCTCAGCCTGTTTTTTTTTTCTTGTTTCCTCTCATAGGACAAAAACACAGCTTGTCAAGGTCCCCAGAAACCCAGAGTCATCTTGAAGATTTTTTCATGTCAGATTTTTTTAAAATGCAATTTCCTAAACATCTCCTCGCTGAACACTACCCCAGTCGTGCCTTTAATCCGTTTATTAAAATTGAGCAAATTATTATTGTCACTTTCATCGTCATTTATTCCTCTTTCACACAACAAAATTTTTACCACATGCTAGAAGGTGCTTGTGCAAGTCACATGGGAGCAAATTGTCCTCTGATTGGTCAGAATGTTACTGTTTATGTTCCAGGGTTCTGCTCATACAGTAGTAGTCATCATTCAGGATGGCAGGCAGTCAGCAGCTCTAAGAGCTTATTCAGGCTTTCTTTTCAGAAATCGTGCTAGTTGATCGGTTTGAGCGGGACTTGAGGTTTAATCAGGACGTTGTGCTTTCAGAGTAGAGAGATTATGCATCATGTTAATCTAAAGAGACATGTTTTGTTTTTGAATTGCTATTACGATTTCTCCTCACTGTTTGGCAGACACTTTATCCAGACCAACTTTATCTCATTTCATACAACTCAGCAATTGAGGGTTAAGGGCCTTGCTCAGGGGCCCAGCAGTGGCAGCATGGTGGCACTGGGATTTAAACTCAAAATCTTATAATCAGTAGTTCAACACCTTAACCACTAAGGCACCAGATCCCTCATCAGATTTTTTTTTTAACCTACGATTCATGATACAGGATGCTAACTAACCAAACACACTATGTAATATGATAATTAACAGTGTTCCCATCATGCAAGTTGGTTTGTTTGTCTGTTGTGCCTTCATTTTTCCTCACCACAAATCCAAATCAGTGCAAATCCAAGAGTGTTTTAGAGTGTTGTAATTTCTTTGACTTTGATTTGAAGTTGTTTGTGAAGCTTTTACTGTACGTAACAGAAATAATTGTACAAAACAATGTCTTTTTTTTTTCTTTACACTGGGGTGGTGCCATCATTGGTTTGTACCTTTAGTACAATATAAATCCAGTGGGGTATTAACAAAGGTCTAAAAGCAAAAGTGGGGGCACGGTGGCTTAGTGGGTAGCACATTCGCCTCACACCTCCAGGGTTGGGGGTTCGATTCCTGCCTCCGCCTTGTGTGTGTGGAGTTTGAATGTTCTCCCCGTGCCTCGGGGGTTTCCTCCGGGTACTCCGGTTTCCTCCCCGGGTCCAAAGACATGCATGGTAGGTTGATTGGCATCTCTGGAAAATTGTCTGTAGTGTGTGAGTGTGTGAGTGAATGAGTGTTTGTGTGTGCCCTGTGATGGGTTGGCACTCCGTCCAGGGTGTATCCTGCCTCGATGCCCGATGACGCCTGAGATAGGCACAGGCTCCCCAGGAAGGTTCTTGGAATCTTTAAATGTTGACTGAAAAATGAATATTCAAGCTTCTGTGCTATTTCTAGGTGACTATGTTAATAGAAGCAGAAGTGATATCGATCATGTTAACTGCTTTGTACAAAAGGTCAGATTTTTCTCATGACTAATCTCTTCTATCGAAGCATGTGTTCAGATGATGGATTTGATCTAAAAGGGATCAT
>NC_062541.1:4961721-4986721 GCF_022655615.1 Tachysurus fulvidraco | reverse complement strand
AATCAAAAGACTGGATAGAAAAGGATTTGTACAATTTTTTTTTTTTTTAAATAAATTGCTGTGTTCAGATTTTAGTATTCACTTTGTCAATTTTACAGAACTGCAGTGCAAGGAAGAATAAAACCTACTGCACTTTCTACAATTTGTTACACAGAAATTAGACCCAAGTGCCGGGTTTATTTTAAAAATATGCTTCAAAAAGGTAAAAGCCCCAAAAGATAAATTGTGAAAACCATGTGCCAAATTCCAAAAGTACTGATATTCCAAGCCATAGCAGAAGAGCTAGTGTGGACTGGCATCATGTCCAGGGTGTATTCCTTCTTCACACATTCCATTAGGCAGCCTGGCCAGTCTAATTTGGTGTTTGTTATGCTTCGTGATGAAATGTTTACTCATCCGGAGTGTATTTCCGCCTCACACCCAGTATACCTCTGGTTCCACTCCAACCTGGACTAGGATGAAGGGCTTGCTGAAGGAAATCATGAACTCTATCTAACATATCCAGTTCAACTCAGCAAGGCTTCTCATTAGCTGCTGATTTGGATCATGTTTGTTATTGCAGGAGAAAGCTGTGTAGGGTAAAGGGTGTAATTCAGAACCAGGTTTGAAACCTGTGGACTGGAGAAGAGATGAAATTAGAAACAGTTATTAAGATTTGCTTTAGTGTTTTACAAAACTGCAGTGTGAAGGGGAACAAAAGCTACCACACCTTCTGAAATAGATGGGTTTTCATAGTGGTCAAGGCCTAGAAGAGAACACACACACACACACACACACACACACACACACACACACACACACACACACACACACACACAGACACACACACACACACAGACACAGACACAGACACATACACACACACACACACACACACACACACACACACACACACACACACACACACACACACACACACACACACACACACACACACACACACACAGAATTCACTCTTTCTGCATATTTTAGATCTGCTGCTTCATCACACAGTCTTGCTGAACAAAAAGACCGGAGAAAAAGTATTGTGTATTCTTCTAGGCACAGAGCCAAACAGCATGGCTCTACTCTCTCTCTCTCTCTCTCTCTCTCTCTTACTCTCTTTCTTTTTTCTCTCTCTCTTTCTCTTTCTTTTTTCTCTCTCTCTCCTCACCTCCTGTGTCCTTCTGTCTCTGTCTCTGTCTTTGCACACTTGGCTGCACTCTCTGAAGAGGACATGGAGCTGAAGTATCAGTTCTTTCTTCTCCAGCTCCCTAAAGGTGGAGTCTGTTCTTCTTTTATACAGACAGTGCTGCAAGATGCTACCACTCGCTTGGACTTGCCGCACACGCGCGTGTGTGTGTATGTGTGTGATGATTCTAGTCAACTTCATTGTGATTCAATTCATGTATCTCTATACAGTAGCATCGAATATCAGCCCAATAGACAATAGAGAAGCACTGTGACAAGCATAGCACTAGATAAATGCATCAGATTAGGGAGGCTCAGTGGCATAGCACGTTTGCCTAGCATCTCAGGGTTGGGGGTTCGATTCCAACCCTCACCATGTGTGTGGAGATTGCATATTCTCCTTGTGCTTTGAGGATTTCCTGCAGCTACTCCCGTTTCCTCCCCCAGCACTATAAAATGGATGGAAGTTTCAGAAGAAAACAATGGTGTAAAGAAAACTTCCTCTTTTGCCCTCTTTTGATTTTATTGCAATTAACAGCATCGTGTATGCGTAATGTTAGAGAGAGGAACTCGATGTAATTGTGGCTTATTTTTAATGAATCTTTTGAAGGTTAAAATCAAATGGAAAACCAAACCTCGCCAAAATGTAGTTTTGTGTACTACAAAAAATACTAGCTGCATTGTTATTTATTTATTTATTTATTTATTTATTTATTTATTTATTTATTTATTTATTTATACATACATACATTTATTTTAGAGCTAATAAATGATAAAAATGATCCAAACTTGTAATTAAACATTACATTTAGAAATTGGGGGGGGTGGGGTGGGGGACGACAAACAATTTTCCATCACAAGACAATACTTTATATCAGTAAAATGCTGAAAGAAAGTAAAAAGCAAACTACCAAAATAAACAAACTACTGGTGTATTATATTGTAGGCTTTAAAGAAAAAAAGAGAAAACATACAATGATCTCCAATATCTCTAGGCCATCTGCTCAACACTCGCTATCCAGGTCAGTCTACGCAAATGTGCCTATGACTCGAATGAAGGACTAATAAGCTGATAAAGATCCACGTCTACGCCTCTGAGTCCCATTTATCAAACTGACAAAAAAAATTATTGGCAGTTATGTTCATCACCACATCTGTTGGTATTAGTTACTGTACTGTATACGCTACTATGATCCGTACTACACAGCTGTATTCTTTATATTATCGACATATAATATTTTCGATAATAACTTTGACTGTTTCAAATGGAGGTTAAAAATGTTGTGTTCTCCAGGAAATATGGACATGCTTTACTTGATGATTATTAAGGGATGCTATGCTGTCTCTATTTACTAAATGTTTCTTAACCATACAGAAGGATCGAATGTTATTAAGTGAGCATTTGACATTTGGTCAACAATCAAACCCAGACTTTATATGTTTCCAAGTATAATAGCAGAAAATAAGGAATGTATCATGACACCGCAGATTCATTCATTCATCTTCTACCACTTATCTGAACTACTCGGGTCACGGGGAGCCTGTGCTTATCTCAGGCGTCATCGGGCATCGAGGCAGGATACACCCTGGACGGAGTGCCAACCCATCACAGGGCACACACACACACACACTACGGACAATTTTCCAGAGATGCCAATCAACCTACCATGCATGTCTTTGGACCGCGGAAGGAAACCGGAGTACACGGAGGAAACCCCCGAGGCACGGGGAGAACATGCAAACTCCACACACACAAGGCGGAGGCGGGAATCGAACCCCCAACCCTGGAGGTGTGAGGCGAACGTGCTAACCACTAAGCCACCGTGTCCCCCACACCGCAGATTTTATAATGTTATTAGAAAACACAGATTTAGGAATCAAATCTGAAAATGAAATAATACATTGGACAAAAGTACCATATAACCCTTTTCTTTCTTCTAGTATCTCTGCTTCCTTGTAGGTGAAGTTCATCTTCTTAGACTGCAACTTTTTTTTTTACATATATTTGGTGATTATGGTGATTTATGCTAATTAGCTAAGTATGCAAATATGCTGAGTTGTAGAAGCCAATCACTTCTCAATATGCAAATATATATGTAGTTAAAATATCACCATAACTGTAGCATAGGTTAGATTACAGACAAACAGTGTATCTGAATAACAGTTAATTAAATAACAGTTTTGTGCACTATGATGATGTTCACAAACACTCAAACAATCGCTGTAGCTCCATACAGTATATAACCATTGGAAACTTTTTATTTTATTCAATTTTTTTTTTATTGACGGTTTATTGGCTACAAGCTGCAACGGTAATAGAATGGACCAATCGGAATCCTGCATTTTTCAATTTTTCACTGTTGAAAAAAGTGGCATAAATCTACAGTAGTATCTTACAATATAAAACGTTTTCCTTCTTGACATGACATGAGCTAACGTCGCAGACGCCATTTCCCACAGACTCCCACAATCCATCTGCACTCTTACCTTCATTCTGATTGTCGTCATCTGTTTCCAACTATTCTGTTGTCTCTGACTTTATTTTCTCAATGCTAAGATTCTCAGTTTTGTTTTGTTTTTTTTGCCCTTTGCCTACTGATTATTGACTTTGTCCTAGCCTTGAAACCTTGAATGTGTTTCCTCCTCGTTTTAACCAGTTCCTCTTTTTGCCTGACGTTCATTGGATTTGTTTGAACCGTTGAATAAAACTCACCTGCGTTTGCATCTTCGAGCTCTTGTCTGTGTTCTGACACATTCTGAGTGTTGCATTCTCACTATTTTTAATGGAACGTCTTTTTCTATAAACATCTACAGTACGTTATTGATGTAGCAGGATTGCTTAATGCTTGTAAAGAGTCGCTTTAATTATTAAAATAAATGCTATCACTGCATTTACTGCAGACTGGCATTTTAAGTTCTTTTCAAATATTTTTTGAACATTTTAAATCATCCCTGAAATAAATTCCTTGTACTTAACACTTTAATATTATATTATATATTAAGAGTAGCTCCATAGGGTTATAGGGTTATTTTTTTTTATTTGCATATTCAAATGATCCAAGTTCCTGATAACAGAATGAGCCTGTTTGCAGTTATGTCATCATTTTTCATTTGTGGAATAATCTCTAATTCATTATGTAGAATATATGGTTGTTAGAGGAGGTTGTTGGTCACTTGGAGAACATGCAGGGTTGAAATGTAGCCCCAGCGTAACTATAAATGTGCATTACATTATCTGAGCGGTTTGCAAGGAGACGGAGATGCCTCGTATTTCAGAACAGCTCTTCACCCTGATATGACTTTATGATCCTAAGGTCATGAAATGCTCTTGATGACACAGTTTATCACATTCGAGTGCTTCACTATAGGTTACTTTAGCTCTCGTTATTCTCCCCTCGTGATGGCGAGATGTCACGAATAAAGTGGATGTTAGGATGAGCACTGAATGCAGTTATCCGGTAATATGATATCATAAGTGATAACAGGAATATGTTAACAGGCTAATAGATATTTTAACTGTATTTTTAACATTTTATATTTATTTTTATGTTAAATATTTAAATATTTATTATCTATTTATTACAATTATTGTATTACATACTTAAGTATTTATAAAATACTATATATGTACTATTTTTAAAGATTTTTGATAATATTTTACTTTACATTTACAGAAAACAAACCCCAGACATAACTCAAGCACCCCACCCCCCTTACCCCTCCTTTCTGCTTCCTTCCTCCCTTCTTCCTCTCTGCAGGCTATTTTCAGAAGGACATCTCGATGGATCAACGCAGAAGAGGTCTGATTGTGGTTTTGTGTCCCGTTCAGACCCTCGCTGTGCTGGCACAAGCGCCCCTTGAGGGTGGGGGATGAGGAGGATTGCATTGCCATGGTGATGGTCTTGAGCACGACAGGAAGAGAAGGTGTGAAAGAGCGGTTGCTCATTGGCCAGCAGCAGACAGAATCAAACACGGCGTTTCACACTCGCCCTCGGGTGCTTACGCTTTTACTGCCATGACCAAAGCAACATGGTCAGATGCAGGCAATGTTTAGTAGATGAAAAAATGACTCAAATATTGTTTGAATGCTTTACAAGAAATGTCTAACCGCAAGATTTTACAGGTTCACAAAAATATCAATGATGGGTAGATATCAAAAGTTATCATTTATCCTTATGAATGTGATGCATTATGCTGTGTCATGCTGTTAGAGGAAAATGATAAGGAAATTATATTTTGTCCCTTTATAGTTAGATGTAATGTTGTGGATTAGACTCAGTAGCTCAGTGACTAAGCTTCAGGGGTTTCTGATCAAAAGGTTGGAGGTTCACGCTGCCACTGCTGAACGCTTTAGCAAGGCTCTTAACCCTCTCTTCTCTAGGGAAGCTGAGCAGGTGCTCTGACCCTAACTTCCTAACAAGCTTCTATATACTGTATGAAGAAAAGAATTTCACCGTGCTTCAAAGAATAGGTCACGAAAAAAGGCTTCTTCCTCCAAACATGTGAATTCCTGTTATGATATAAACAGTCATTCCCTCAGGGGTGTCGGATGCAACTGCAGGTGAGAATTTTATTACAGCTGAGATTCAAAACATGACAGAATAACAAACGTGTAAACATGACAGAATAACAAACGTGTAAACATGACAGAATAACAAACGTGTAAACACCCACAATAACAAACGTGTAAACATGACAGAATAACAAACGTGTAAACATGACAGAATAACAAACGTGTAAACATGACAGAATAACAAACGTGTAAACATGACAGAATAACAAACGTGTAAACACCCACAATAACAAACGTGTAAACATGACAGAATAACAAACGTGTAAACATGACAGAATAACAAACGTGTAAACACCCACAATAACAAACGTGTAAACATGACAGAATAACAAATGTGTAAACATGACAGAATAACAAACGTGTAAACACCCAGAATAACAAACGTGTAAACATGACAGAATAACAAACGTGTAAACATCCAGAATAACAAACGTGTAAACATGACAGAATAACAAACGTGTAAACATCCAGAATAACAAACGTGTAAACATGACAGAATAACAAACGTGTAAACATCCAGAATAACAAACGTGTAAACATGACAGAATAACAAACGTGTAAACATCAGGTACTGAGCACATTATTTTCACTTTCTCATGGGTTTTAGTTTTATATTTCCAGTGTCACATATCAGGATCACACATTTTCAGTATTCTAACAGAATATTTGCCTAGAAACCTTACAAACCTTTGCACTCAACTATATTATATAGTAAACTTCAGCCTAAATGTATTATTAAGAGTATTTTTTGTGAAAATTCCTGCAGTTATTTATCTTTATTCTACAAGCAGAAATCCCTCTGAGATCAGATCAAATGTGGAGGAGAAGTGAGCGAGGCTCAAATTCTGAGCCGAGTGGATTTCTTTTATTGGCTAGAGCGGAAAAATTGTTCTTCTGTTGTTTTCATCCAGTTATTAAAACTCCGCTAGGTCTTTTGTTATATGTACGGTAAATTCATGACATACTGAAAACATATGGCACAGTCATTACATGGTTATAACTTAATCTTATTTAGCTGATGTAAAGACTTTATGGAATTTAACCTCAGGTGTGTAATTAAGTCTGCCACGATGGAACGTTCTATAGATAACAGACCGAGGCAGAGATAAGAATGATCCAGACTCTATTGCTGTATCCAATCAGCTGATCATGTAGCAGCAACACAATACGTGAAATCATACAGATCCACGTCAAGAGCTTCAATTCATGTCCGTATCAAACATCACAATGGGTGATCTCTGAGCCGTGGCACGGATCCGGCATTTCAGAAACCGATGATCTCTTGAGATTGTCACACACAAAAGTCTAGAGAGTTTATTCGAGAAAATCATCGAGTGAGCGGCAGTTCTGCAGGCAGACATGGAGGTCAGAGAGAAGTAGCCTGACTGATTCAAGCTGAAAATAAAAAGGCTGTGCTAACTCAAATAATCACTCTTTACATCGGTGCTGAGAGGAAAAGCATCTCAGAATGCACAAAACACCAAATCTTCAGGATGATCAGATACAAGAGCAGAAAAACACATCAGGTTCCACTCCTGTGAGAGAAGAGCAGAATTCTGAGGCTGCAGTAAAGTACTGTACACTGCGGCTGGGCGTACGATCACTTCACTTTATTAAAGGTGAGGTGCACGATGTTCGAAAGCCATTGTTGACATTTGAAATCACCAAAACACGCCCCTAACCCAAATGGGACCCACCCCTTTTTCGATAGCCCCGCCCCACACATACATACAGTACGTAACCCAGGCAACTATTATGGCGGAACCTGTTGGGGCAGCTGGCCGAGGGGATATTTTTTATCAATAAATTACTCGATGAGTAACACTAAGGTAATACAAATGTGTTTTTGTAGTATTGTGTGTTGTACCGTGAAAGGTTTAGCTCCGTTTCATGTGGAGGACGACGTTCAACACCTAGAACCCGAGGCAGAGGTAACGTTAGAGGCAGGAGTAACGTTAGCGCAGAGGTAGTACTGTAACGTTGCTGCGGATAAACACATGGAAACAGAAGACTTGGAGCCTTTTTTCGCTTTTCGTTTTTATCCTCCAGGTCTATGTTTCAATCGCTTTCGGCTAATGTAAGACATGCGCACTGAACACTCTCTCCACCACATATTCACAAGACACGCCCCTTTCTGCTCATTGGCTACACGTTAGTTTTGTTTGTCGGCCCAACTCAGTTTTCTGAACCATTTTTCAAAAATAGTGCCCCCCACCTTTAAAGTATTAAAACATAAATAATAATATTAACAAGAGCCATGGATGAGAAAAGCAAAAACAGAGTTTATGGCAAAAACAGAAATCATACTGACATCGTATCATCAGTACGTCCCTGAATGATCCGATCCGATCCGATCCGATCCCCAAAAACCCCTTAATTTATTCTACATCACTGCTGCTCTTCCAATATTTCTCTGAATCCCCTGCTTGAGAAGAAGTGTCCTTTTTTATTTCCCATCGTTATTTCCCATTAGTTTCCCATTCGATTTTAAAAGCGCTCCAATTTTTTATTGAACAACCAATCATAGTCTTCGAAAGAATGTGCCCTACCTAGTAACAGGTTAAGCCTCGCCTCCTCTTTAAGATAAATGTTATTGTACTGTCCTTTCTCAGAGTCGCTCTGAGGTCCTGAATCCTTCTTATGTTACGATTCATAGATAGACATTTTAAAGCTATCATTATTATTCAATCTCATTTTAGATCTCATTTTTAAGCTGAGATCATTATTAGACTCTTTAAGAATACCGGACTTGGTCTCTAACAGTAATATAAACAGATCTAATATTTCACAAGGTTGTATTGTTGATAATTATGTTGTCAACATGTCTGGATATGGAACATGTGCGGTACAGAAATCGTCTCTAATAAGTAAGCATTATAAAATCATCTGTAAACTGTTCCAACATTCTTCTGCATTACATGACGGACCAGCAACAGAAAAAAATTAAACATCTGCCTTAATATAACAAATAAATCCATACATGCAGGTCTGTATACACATTCACAGAAATGGTAGAGCTGGCATTTGTGTTTAATTGGATGAAAAGAGGATCTGTAATGCAGAGGGAATTATGTTGAAGGCATCGAGCATCAGCAGATGAATCTGGCATCTATTAGTTACTGACATTTTTCTCTCTGATGCTTCATTTCTGCTCGAGTGAAAAGAACGGTTTTGTTTTGTGCTTGCTTTTTTTTTTATCGGTTTTAATTTTAGAATTGTCTCCCTGCATTTGCGTCTTTTGACAGAACACTGTGGACGAGAGAAAAATCAAACCGCCGCCATAACGTTAAAACCACTTACAGGTGATGTGAATAACATTCATTATTTCATTACAGTGGGATTTATTACGCTGCTGTTAGGCTGCAAGTGAACAGTCAGTTCTCAGTTGATGTGTTGGAAGCAGGAAAAATGAGCAAGTGTAAAGACCTGAGTGACTCTGACGAAACCGGGGCAAATTGTGACGTCAGAGCATCTCCAAACCAGCAGGTCATGTGTGGTGTTCCTGGTATGCAGTGGTTAGTAGCTACCCTTCCAATGAAGCACAACCGGTGAACCAGCAACAGGGACATGGGATCCCAAGGCTCATTTTTGTGGGTGTTGAGCGAAGGCTAAATTGTCTGGTCTGATCCTACAGATGAACCTCTGTGGCACAGAAAGCTGAAAACGTACTGTAAATGCTGGCTCTGCTAGAAAAGAGTCAGGACCCACAAAGCATCACAGTTCTCTGTGTGGAGCTACAGAGTGGTCAGAGTCACCATGACGATCACCACGCTGTCGAACGCTCCGATAATAGGCATCAGTACTGGACTGTGGAGCAATGGAAGAAGGAGATCCGGTCTGTTAAATCACATGTTATTAATATAAAACTGACTCGAGTTACACTTGGATCCACTGTCAGAGATGCTGTTATAGAAAGTGAACCGATACATTCCAACCAATCAGAATTGAGAATTCAACCAAGGCATTGTACAGAGATTACTATCACTCACTCACTCATTTTCTACCACTTATCTGAACTTTTCGGGTCACGGGGAGCCTGGCGTCATCGGGCATCGAGGCAAAATACACCCTGGAGATGCCAATCAACCTACCATGCATGTCTTTGGACCGGGGGAGGAAACCGGAGTACCCGGAGGAAACCCCCGAGGCACGAGGAGAACATGCAAACTCCACACACACAAGGCGGGCGCGGGAATCGAACCCCGACCCTGGAGACGAATGTGCTAACCACTAAGCCACCGTAAGCCCCCCCCCCCCAAACAGAGATTAATTAAACAATTATTCTTTAACACAATTTTTTGAATTCCGCACGTTTTTTGCTTTGTTTTGTTTTACTTCAGGTTACAGTGCATCTCATCAGTGCACATCTTTGACTCAGTACTCTACTCGAGTTACCGTTTTTTATCTTATTCTCAGAAACATATCATAAAACCTGCATAATTGTACCACCCGAAGGCACACTTGCATTGTTTGTACCTTGTTTAACAGAATGTACATGTAATGCTGATTCATTTCCTGAAAATGCACCCTGCTAGTTCAGGTTCCTTTAGCTCTATGCTCCTAATTACCCTGATGAAGAGCCTGATGATTAGCTCCTGCACTGAAGCGGCAACTTCGCAGTGGTGAGAATGTGAAAGTCTACAGTCTAGAGGTGGTTCAGTGAAAAAAGCAATCGATGGCTGTGAAGCTTAAAAGGTTTCTTGAAGCTTTAATAACTTATAACATACTGCAGCTCTTGTGAGGTGTATTATTATCCCTCATTCTTCTTCAACTTGTGTGCTAGTAACAAGTAAACCCTGAATAAATTGAAAGGAAAAAAAAAAGAAGAAGAAGGCAGTAAAACTGTATACGTATATTCATCCTGTAGCGCTCGCTCTCTTTAAACGGCTCCCTTCAGGCAAATAGTTACATCTAATGCAGAACATGTCGATTTCACAGCAGCATCCGCTTTTACACAATTACTGTATGTTATGTGCAAAGGAGCTCAACTCTCTCGTGTCTACTGAAATTTATACATCATACAGCTATATATTTTTTCTCTGGATGTTTTTTGTGCTTTCTTAAAGTGAGAGTTTACAGTTCGAGGCTTTTATACTGTAGCTCATACGGTACATGACCGTCTCATGTATATTATTTTGGGATCGCTACTTATAAAGTATTAAATTGTGCCTTACAATAAAGTGTGAGTCGAAATCTTAGAGAAGAGTGAATCTGGTGATTGGATGCCGTTTTGCGTACTGGTGAATATTAAAGATGTATATTTACACATCTGGGGAAAAAAAGGGAACGTGAACGTGAGGAGGGAAAAGGAAAACTTTGTAACGTCTCCTTTGTAACGCCTCCTCAATAGCCAATGTGGCTATTACAGATATTTCAACACTTAAAGGTGGGGTCTCCGTTGTTTGAGAAATGCTTCAGGGACGACAAACAAAACAAAAATCAAAACTAACGTGTAGCCAATGAGCAGAAAGGGGCGTGTCTTGTCGATATGCGGCGGAGAGAGTGTTCAGTGCGCATGTGTGACATTAGCAGAAAGCGGTTTTAACATCGACATGGAGGATAAAAACAAAGAAAGAAAGAGAAGAAAGACTTACTATAAGGCAAGAAGTAGGACGTGTTAATATAGGATCAGCTTTCCAGCGCTGGAGAGAACTGAAGGAGCAGGAAGTTGGCCACATATTCACAGGTTGGAGTTTCCCGAGTCAATAACTCCTGAGCTAAACGCTGTTACTACACAAATAACACCTCTTTTCTATCGTAGTAATGTAGAGAGGCAGCTACAACCGCGTTTTGTGTAGTAACAGTGTTTAGCGCAGGAGTTATTGACTCGGGAAATTCAACTTTATTTAAGACGCAGAGGCGTTTTTTTCCTTCTCGATAGGTGAGTAACGTTGGTTTTACTTTGTTACACAGAACTAATATATGCCTTTGTCCTTTACATGATTATGCTTGTGTGGCATTTTTGCTTGTTTGTTTATCTACAATCGTCTTGTTCTTCCCTTCAGCTATGATAAAGACACATTTCTTTCCATTATTTGCCTGGGTTATGTATGTATGTGTGGACGGAGCTATAAATACAGGGGTGGGACCTATTTGGGTTAGGGGCGTGTTTGTTTTGGTGATTTCAAATGTCAACATTGGCTTTCAAACAACGGAGACCCTGGCTTTAAATTCTACATAAACAACCAATATGTGCAACATTATAAACATACACTATACTGTATGGCCAAAGGTTTTCTGACACCTGACCGTCACATTCACCTTCACACTCCAGATTTAGTCCCACTTTTACCGCTATAATAACATCAACACTTCTCAGAATGCTTACCAGTGTATTGTGGTGTGTGGTGTTGTGGATTTCAGCAACAACAGTATTAGTGAGTTCAGGTGCTGATGTCTGATGAGGAGGTCAGGGGTCTGTGCAGGACAATCGAGTTCTTCCATAACAACCTTGTCAAAACATGTCTTCATGGAGCTTGCTTTGTGCACAGGGGCATTGTAATGGGGCAAGTGTTTAAGGATCTGGTTTGTGGACTGAAGAGGTTCAAGCTCCAGCACTGTCAAGCTGCCACTGTGGGGCTATTGAGCAAGGCCCTTAACCCTCCCTGCTCTTATCATAGCTGCCCCTGCGCACCGACCCCAACCTCCTCAGTTGGGATACTGTATGTGAAGAAAAGAATTCCACTAGCCTGAGAATAAAGGCTTCTATGCCCCACTTTCATTTCATTCATTCATTTAATGCTGGAACATAATTGGGCCTCTTAGCTCCAGTGAAGGAAAATCTTAAAAAGACTGTAATTATCACTTTGTAAAAAAAAAAAAAAAAAAAAAAAAATGTTCCATGAATAGCATCGTGTTTGGTTTAAAGTGACTGTGTATAAATCTCAGAAATGCAGCACAGGGTCTCTGAGACCTGAAAGCCCCTGAAGTGACTGGAGTCTGTTCTGCTGTAAAGTTCCACTCGCATGCTTACGCTTGTTCATTTTTTAGCTGATATTGAGTTGTAAGAGTTTTGGGTGAAAAGCTGTTAGGGTCAGCGAGGCGATGCCATTTATAACCCACTGAGAGTAGAGATAGCAGCAGTGTGTGTGTGTGTGTGTGTGTGTGTGTGTGTGTGCGAACGCGTGTGTGTGTTTGTTCCACACCAGTGCTCCTTACTGGCTTAAGGAACAAAGACAGAAAACTAAAATGTGTAAAAATGTTTGGCAACATAAACATAATCAAAGACATAATTGTCCTTCATTTGAAATCTCTGTCTCTAAATCTGTGTGTGTATGTGTGTGTGTGTGTGTGTGTGTGTGTATTTATGTATATATATATGTGTCTGTGTATATAATGTGTGTGTATGTATGCATGTGTGTATATTTGTACATATGTATGCGTGTGTGTGTTCGTGTGGCTGTCTGTGTCTGTGTGTATATATATATGTATGTGCACGCATGTGTGTGTATATGTGTGTGTACGTATGTGTGTATGCGTGTGTGTTCGTGTGGCTGTCTGTGTGTATATATGTATGTATGTGCACGCATGTGTGTCTGTGTATATCTGTGTGTACGTATGTGTCTGTATGTGTGTGTTTGTTTGACTGTCTGTGTGTATATATGTATGTATGTGCACGCATGTGTGTGTGTGTGTATATTTGTGTGTACGTATGTGTGTATGTGTGTGTGTTCGTGTGGCTGTCTGTGTATATATGTATGTATGTGCACGCATGTGTGTGTATATGTGTGTGTACGTATGTGTGTATGCGTGTGTGTTCGTGTGGCTGTCTGTGTGTATATATGTATGTATGTGCACGCCTGTGTGTGTATATTTGTGCGTACGTATGTGTGTGTTTGTGTGACTGTCTGTGTGTATATATGTATGTATGTGCACGCATGTGTGTGTGTATATTTGTGCGTACGTATGTGTGTGTGTTTGTGTGACTGTCTGTGTGTATATATGTATGTATGTGCACGCCTGTGTGTGTATATTTGTGCGTACGTATGTGTGTGTTTGTGTGACTGTCTGTGTGTATATATGTATGTATGTGCACGCATGTGTGTGTGTATATTTGTGCGTACGTATGTGTGTGTGTTTGTGTGACTGTCTGTGTGTATATATGTATGTATGTGCACGCATATGTGTGTATATTAGTGCGTATATATGTTCCTGTGTGTATAAGTGGTGGTCAGTAGTCTGTTTGTTCACGTGTATGTGTGTGTATGTGTGTGTGAGTGTTTTTTAACCAGAGAAGGGACCAGGGCCACGAGATAAAGGAATTGTTTTACATAATTAAGCAGATAGGAGTGATTACAGAAGCTTAGCTGCTCAGCACTGAACTGCACACATTCTGCCTCATTATGAAGTTAAATACTCCGAACTGTCACTGACGGCTTAATTACGGCTCTGCAGCAGAACAATCACTTTAGATCCGTCGGCACAATCCACAAACCTGCTCCTAAGCACACAGAATTACCCCCCCCCCCTTATTTTAAAAAAAATAAATAAACAAATAAATAAATAAATATTTAAAAAAAAAAAAAAAAAGGAAAAGAAAAAGAAAAAAGGACGATGCTCTGTTTTTTCCCTGTTTCTCTTTTACCCCAGAGATAAAGCTGTGGTAATTAAAGAGTCATTACGATGCCTTTCCCCTGCTGGCTGAGAGAAATGGAGAGCATCATGAAGAACACTTTCACACACTATCTAAAGTCTCATTGACATTCTCCTCTGTGCTCTCGGTTCTATAATTTCTATCATTTTCTGTGTTGGCCTCCTTCCACACACACACACACACACACACACACACACACACACACACACACACACACACACACACACACACACACACACACACACACACACACACACACACACACACACACACACACACACACACACACACAGAGACACACAAACACACACATGCACACACATGCACACACAAAAACACACAGACACACACAAACACACAAACACATAGGCACACAGACACGCGCACACACACACGCAGACACACACAAACACACAGACACACAGACACACAAACACACAGGCACACAGACACACACATGCGCACACACACACGCAGACACACACAAACACACAGACACACAGACACACAAACACACAGGCACACAGACACACACATGCGCACACACACAAACACGCAGACACACACAAACACACAGACACACACATGCGCACACACACACACGCAGACACACAAACACAGGCACACACAAACACGCACACAGACACACACAAACACACACATGCGCACACACAAACGCAGACACACACAAACACAGACACACACACAGACACACACACGCGCACACACACACACGCAGACACAGACACACAAACACAGGCACACAAACACACACAAACACACACACGCACAAACACAGGCACACAAACACACGCACACAGACACACACAAACACACACACACGCACACAGACACACACGCACACACACTTACACACACATGCACACACAGACAAACAAACACACACAAACACACGCACACACACAAACACACACATGCACACACATACAAACAAACACACAAACACACACTTACACACAGACACACAAACACACACAGACACACAAACACACACAGGCACACAAACACACATACAAACATGTGCGCACACACAAACACACACACACTTACACACACAGACACACACAGACACACATACAAACACGCACATACTTACACACAGACACACAAACACAAACACGCACACACACACACATGCACACACAGGTACACAAACACACATACAAACACGTGCACACACACACACCTCTCCTGTTTTCTGTATGAATTAATGATTGTTTGTAATCTCTGTCCAGACCTCCACTCTGTTTAGTGTTTTCTCTCTCTCTCTCTCTCCCTCCCTGTCTCCCACTCTCGCTCTCTCTCTCCCTCTCTGCTGTAGAGTGTGTGAAGCTGCCACTCACCTTCTGCATTCATTCTCTTTCTTTCTCTCATATGATTTAAAAGATCACTCACCAGAACCTGTTTTTTCTAAAGTTGGAGGTCCAGTCATTCAACAATTCAATATTTTACCCCACACTGCCAGGAGAGATTTTATTACACACACACACACACACACACACACACACACACACACACACACACACACACACACACACACACACACACACACACACTCCAGGATCTCTGTCAGCATTACTAACAAGAAAATTAGAAGAGAGAGACAGACAGACAGAAAAAAAGACAGAAACAGAGTGAGATATTTATAGAAAGAATGAGAGAGAGACAGAGAGACAGAGTTAGAGAGAGAAAGACAGAAACAGAGTGATAGGAGAAGCATTAGAGAGAGTGAGACAGAAAAGAGGAGATCTGAGGAACAGTAAGTGATTATCTGTTGTCATAGCTCTTCTTATTTTTTTATTATTATGATGATTGTTAGGGGGACACGGTGGCTTAGTGGTTAGCACGTTCGCCTCACACCGTCAGGGTTCGATTCCCGCCTCCGCCTTGTGTGTGTGGAGTTTGCATGTTCTCCCCGTGCCTCGGGGGTTTTCTCCGGGTACTCCGGTTTCCTCCCCGGTCCAAAGACATGCATGGTAGGTTTATTGGCATCTCTGGAAAATTGTCTGTAGTGTGTGTGTGAATGAGAGTGTGTGTGTGCCCTGTGATGGGTTGGCACTCCGTCCAGTGTGTATCCTGCCTCGATGCACGATGATGCCTGAGATAGGCACAGGCTCCCTGTGACCTGATAAGTTAGGATAAGCAGTAGGAAATGAACGAATGATGATTGTTTTATTCTTCTACACGTTTTTCACACGACAAGAAGCAAAGGTTCATGCAAATGTTTTTGGTGTTGTTTTTTTGTATAAAGTGAAAATATTTACCACAAGACTTAATGCATCACAGATACAACAGCAACAACATCTTAACAAGCAGATGCTGCAACACAGGACTTTACATACAGGTGCTAATGACGGGTAACACAGGCCAGGTGTGTGTGTGTGTGTGTGTGTGTGTGTGTGTGTGTGTGTGTGTGTGTGTGTGTGTGTGTGTGTGTGTGATTAGAGCATGACAAGGACAAACTGCACCTTTTTCCCCCCTTATATTCTGTATTCTGTACCTTTATATTGTCCTTCATTTTTTCTGCACTTGTAATTTATTTTATTTCTCCGGCTCAATATACAAATGTATGATTTTGTCCATCTTGTGTTTGCTCTGTCCATTGAGGTAGCAGAAAAGCATTTTTACAGCCAGTCCGTAAATGTTGGCACCCCCGCCTTGGTCAAGCTCCGCTCCTTTCATTAGGTCTTTCATTAGACAAAAGAGACACGACTTCTCTTTCCCGAGGCTGCAGTGTTTGTCTTCCGTAGTCAAGCATGCATTTGTGTGACAAAGCAAATTGCTTTTTCCGGTTTGTTGTTCCTGATACAGATATGGCTTTGAAAATCGGAGAGAAAGAGAAAGCGAGAGAGCATGAGAAAGCACCGCTCTGTTGCTCGCAGCACTGCGAGAGCTATCAGCCTTGATTTACCTCAATTACAGTTCAGGGTGAGAGCAGACTGACTGCACATCACACCTTTGCTTCTGCCCTCATGCTGCACAGTAGGCCACACATCACATTCTAATCCAGGTCTGGCCAGAACGTGTCTTATTAGCATCTAGAAAGCATCTCAAAGTGAAGACAGTAAATGAAACGGTGGCAGTGTGTTGGATTTGGATTTATGAACATATGAATAAGAGGTCATGAGGAAAAAGCTAAGATCTCGAACATCACACCGATCCGAACATTCGCTCCTCGTGTCATTAAAACTATTACAAGTTCGCAAACCTGATGGCTTTGGGATCAGAGATACATATGCTATATCAGTGGCAGCTCTGGAAAAAAAAACTTTTAATAGGGTTGAATCACAACGCTACATCTTTTTCTGTTCACAGCTCCTAATAATTGGATCTGGATCAAAACCCGAAGAAGTGTACATGGTCTCTTCCCAGAGCTCTTTTGTTTCTTTTACAAGACTCTAGAAACTAATGGGGGGGGGGGGGGGGGGGTCAGGGTTACGGTGGCTTAGTGGTTAGCATGTTCACCTCACACCTCCAGGGTTGGGGGTTCGATTCCCGCTTCCGCCTTGTGTGTGTGGAGTTTGCGTGTTCTCCTCGTGCCTCGGGGGTGTACTCCGGGTACTCCAGTTTCCTCCCCCGGTCCAAAGACATGCATGGTAGGTTGATTGGCATCTCTGGAAAATTGTCCGTAGTGTGTGAGTGTGTGAGTGAATGAGAGTGTGTGCCCTGTGATGAGTTGGCACTCCGTCCAGTGTGTATCCTGCCTTGATGCCCGATGACGCCTGAGATAGGCACAGGCTCCCCATGTGACCCGAGAAGTTCGGATAAGCGGTAAAGAATGAGTGAGTGAGAGTGAGAAACGTTGTGAGTTCAATCCCAGGTCCACCAAGCTGCCACTGTTGGGCCCCTGAGCAAGGCCCTCAATTGCTCAGCTGTATAAAAATGAGATAACGTAAGTCACTCTGGATAAGTGCGTCTGCCAAATGATGTAAATGTAACAGGAGAAATAAGCAATTTTCATTCCCAGTTATAACAATATACAAGCTGCAAAACATTTATTATTTGAAACTCATGTGCTGCTCTTCAGCCTCGCTGCATCACACGAGTTCATAACGGCTCTCAGACAGACTCCCTGTGGAACTTTCTAGCAAACTGTTTTTCCAAACAGCAAATCATGGATGAGGGATCAGTGGGTTTTTGGGGAGAAAAAAGATATTTCTTTTCTGAAAACAAGTTTGCACAGAAATGTGATTTATTTTGCGATTTCCCCGGACCAGTTTGTACAGAAAGGGAGCAGAAATAGGCTTCTGGAGTGAGGCAGTATTTCAGAGAGGCTGCTGGAGCAACCCATCAAAAACAGAGCAAAAAAGCTTACGTGTCCTAATCGTAAGGTCAATAATGTTAATGGACATGATGAATGATCAGTAAAAGCCTGTATGAAGGTAAAACCCTGAACTTCCAATCATTTTTGGAGTAGACTACAAGCTCCCAGTCTCAACCAGATGCCCTGGACATCTTTCCAAATAAATGCTAACCAAAAAAAAAACCAAACACACCATCTCGGCATCCTCATAGAACCTAGGTATTGCTTCACTGGGTTATTGTAAGAAAAAGAAAAAAATATATATATTTTTATAATAAAAATGAAACGGTGCTCTAAGGCCTGTGACGGCATGTGAGTGCCGAGAAACTTAAAGGACTTCACAGCGGAGGCTCATGCTGAGTTGCTCAGAACCGGCTCAGAGTGCACTGCCAAAGCGCTGGGCCTACAATAAAACCAATCTAAACTGATCAGACACATTTGTTCAAAGTGTGAGACAAAAACCTGTATCTTTGTGGCAGGGTGTAAAACGGGCATGAAAGGTTGATGAGCTCTAAACTGAATGAAGTTTAATTAGCTTGTAATAATAATAATAATAATAATAATAATAATAATAATAATAATAATAATAATAATAATAATAATAATAATAACAAGCGGCCAGGTTCAATCCGCACTAAATATTCAAAAAGTCAGTTTTATAGTTTTATATGAGGTATAAATAGAAGGTGTTGAAATCTCCTGCTATAGTAACCTCATCATAAGCCCTATTCGGACGGGACTAGTTTTACGTGGGGACGTGGAGTAATGCAATTTTACCTCAGGATGTCTGTAATATTAATTGGCCAATTCGCACGGGACAAGACATCTCAGTAAAACTAGCAGAAGTGGGAGGGGTAACTCGCTTTACGCACCACAGTAACCTCCTTGTCGTCATGTGCGTATGACGTTGCTTCCTGTTATCACGTGCGCAAACAGACAACTTGGCGCCTCCATGCTTGAAAGACGCGCCAAAAACAAGAAATGACGGAATTTTACCGTACATATTTACAGAGGGTCTATTCGGACGGGATTAGTATTACCTGAGGTAATTTTTCTGAACCTTCTTACAGAAGGTCATCTTTACTGGCATTGTCCGTAATGTTTACCGAGATGGCACATTCGGACGGGACTAAAATCAACGAGAAGCTCTGGTAATAATCACTTTACCCCCACGTCAAACTAATCCCGTCCGAATAGTGCTCTAGACGACCCTAAGTTTGAGAACATACAGTAAGTGCTAAAGTGGACTTGACCAAAGAACCCATCGGTCAAGTTCGAGTGGGTCTTTGGGTTGCGGCTTAATTCTTTACAGTATGACATGCTTACAGTGAATCCTCTGCTATTGATTAAAAAAAAATACTTCACAAACTGTGGTATGTGATATGAAATTTTCATGAAATATTCCACAAATGCATTTTTATTATCATTACTAGTTCGACTGCAGCCACTAAATAATCCGTCACTCTCTTCACTGTAAGCTTAGAGAGGAAAAATAATAAGATGAGTCATGAAGAAGCTCAGAAATCCTGTCAGAGTCGGGGCGTGGCGGGGCGTGGCAGGGCGGGGCGGGTCTTATTTCTGCCCCAAAAAGGATGTAAGCTAATTTAAGAATACTAACCACTCTGTGTTCAAGTGCTCCTGGAAAGTGTGTGTTTAAGAGTTGGAAGTCTGGAAGGTTTATGGAAGGTTCGTGTTGTTTGGAGTAGGATATAAAATCCAGCATGGTCTCTAAACTCTACTCGACATCATCGTACGGCGTTCGTATTCTGTACTCAAGCAATTAGCTTGAATTATTGTAAATACAAAAAGAAAAAGCCAGATTCTAAGGAGAGTAAACATTTCATTTCAACAAATTTCTCATCGACTACAGACATAAACTGCATTAGTCGATTCCACCATGTTTTCTCTCCGACAGGACCTCATCTCCGTCCTTTTAAACATCATTCACATCTATTCAAGTGAAAAAAATGTCTTTAGATGTTGTCAGATGCTCATTTTCCTGGTTAAGGAACGTCTAGAGATGGTTCTGCCCGCCAAATTGGTGATGATCTGACATAGATTTTATGAAGGAATGATTCAAAATACTGCTGTTTCCAGGGGAATTATTCTAGGTGAATTATTCTATTCTAGATTTTAGAAGAATATAAAGTGAAAAGATGAAGATGATGTAGAAGCTGTACAATAGCACCGAGGACATTTTTTTCTCAAATCTGCCCAAGGCACCATGTTTGTCGTGGCCTAATGGTTAGAGAGTCTGACTTGTAATCCTAAGGTTGTGGGTTCGAGTCTCGGGCCGGCCACGACTGAGGTGCCCTTGAGGAAGGCACCGAACCCGCCCAACTGCTCCCCGGGCGCCGCAGCATAAATGGCTGCCCACTGCTCCGGGTGTGTGTTCACGGTGTGTGTGTGTGTTCACTGCTGTGTGTGTGCACTTTGGATGGGTCAAATGCAGAGAACTAATTCTGAGTATGGGTCACCGTACTTAGCCGTATGTCACGTCACTTTTCACTTTTTTCACATCATCCTGTCCATACACTGCAGGGGGTATCAAACTCCCTCAACGTTATTTTCCTTCTTCATTGGATTAATAGCAATTTAATCTATTCCAGAACTTTCTATATGTTTAGTCCTCCTTGTATAAGGTTGTTAACTCCCTAAATAGTTCTCGTTCGCCTCGACACGACAGAATAACTGGTTAAAAACCGGCTGATCAGATGGATCGGGTGTTACAGTGGGCGACAATATAAACTTTCCGAGGCAGGGAACTGAACTGCGAACTGAACTGAAATTCAGAACATCTGGATTAAAGCCGTTCCATTGAAGCAACCGGTCAAACAGAATAAAATAGTTTAGGAACTCCGGACTTTAGATAATGGTTCATTGTGATGTCTGCCACTGCGAACAATGGAATAAGTTCCAGCACTCCCTGGATATGCTTCACAAACTCCATTTCAGAGCCACTGATATGACTGGCGCAAAGTAAAAAGGCAAATGGAAATAGTGTCATTGAAAAAGGGTTTCGTACTGAAAGTGCTGCCAAAAGATCAAGTACTCCTTTCTATTACATATACTGTACGTATTCTATATCACCCATCAGGATTACCAGTCACTCTGACTCTTTCTTCTGCCCAGAGCTGCCAGATCCATCCTGATGCCCCACTTCTGCCTGAACGTGTCATCACCTGGAGGATGTTTGCTGCTGACGCATGGATAGCCTGGAGATACATGAAATTACTGTGGATGGTACCACCTAGAAGCCATAAAGATGGATTTTGGACTGCAGTTGCATCAGTGAGCAGTCGATAACTTTAACGAGACAACCCCTCCCGCTTTTTCTCCATATAATACACAGTAATAGAAGAGAAATGATTTAGAATCACACTATCCGATGCACCCAGATGCGGACGATATACAATGTAGATTGTGGAAGTGTTACACTAATATACTATACAAACTGCTGTTCTTCTGCTTCTCTTCTAAGTGCTAAAAGTCAAAGGTTTCTCTTGTGAGAAATATGTGCAGGTTTTTTGTGTTGTTCCGAAAACAAACCACCGAATTATTTTGTTCGAACTGTGATCAGAATTTGGGGGATGCCAAATTCTGCAGCACCTCGGCACCACCTCACTGGATGGATGAAAAGATGGATGAATGGATGTGTTAATGGATGGACACATGGATAGATGGATAGATGGATGGATTGGTGGATAGATAAATGGATGGATGGACAGATGTTTGGGTGGAGAGATGGATGGATGGATGGATGGATGGATGGATGGACTGATGGATAGATAAATGGATGGATGGACAGATGTATGGGTGGAGAGATGGATGGATGGATGGATGGATAAATGGATGGATGGACAGATGTATGGGTGGAGAGATGGATGGATGGATGGACTGATGGATAGATAAATGGATGGATGGACAGATGTATGGGTGGAGAGATGGATGGATGGACAGACTGATGGATAGATAAATGGATGGATGGACAGATGTATGGGTGGAGAGATTG
The DNA here is from genome assembly GCF_022655615.1 of Tachysurus fulvidraco. Classification (NCBI taxonomy): domain Eukaryota; kingdom Metazoa; phylum Chordata; class Actinopteri; order Siluriformes; family Bagridae; genus Tachysurus; species Tachysurus fulvidraco. The sequence continues at coordinate 4,964,049 of NC_062541.1, read as the reverse complement.
ATGGATGAACAGATAAATGGATGGATGGACAGATGGATGGGTGTCGAGATGGATGGATGGACTGATGGATAGATAAATGGATGGATAGACAGATGTATGGGTGGAGAAATGGATGGGTGGATGGACTGATGGATAGATAAATTGATGGATGGACAAATGTATGGGTGGAGAGATGGATGGATGGACTGATGGATAGATAAATGGACAGATGTATGGGTGGAGAGATGGATGGATGGACTGATGGATAGATAAATGGATGGATGGACAGATGGATGGGTGGAGAGATGGATGGACTGATGGATAGATAAATGGATGGATGGACAGAAGTATGAGTGGAGAGATGGATGGATGGACAGATAAATGGATGGATGGACAAATGTATGTGTGGAGAGACGGATGGATGGATGGACTGATGGATAGATAAATGGATGGATGGACAGAAGTATGAGTGGAGAGATGGATGGATGGATAGATAAATGGATGGATGGACAGAAGTATGAGTGGAGAGATGGACGGATGGATAGATAAATGGATGGATGGACAGAAGTATGAGTGGAGAGATGGATGGATGGACAGATGTATGGGTGGAGAGACGGATGGATGGATGGATGGACTGATGGATAGATAAATGGATGGATGGATGCATTAATACAGAGTTCATGCAAGGTGTGCCAATATCAGTGAGCCATGTCTGTTGTTTTTTCTTTAAAAAAAAAACAGAGTGAGAGAAAGATTTTGAAAACGTTTCCGAGCACGAATCATATTCAAAAATTAAATGAATTCAGTTAAATTAAAATGTGGATCTGGTTAGCAAAGTGCACACAGGTTGGCAGGACTGACACTGCCTTTTAATTCTTTTTAAATATATTTCCAATCTCTCTCTTGCGTAGAGAATGACAGACTGATAACACGTGTGAGCGACAGCTCAAACACATTATACAACCCGAGGTTTCTCAAACAGTAGCGTCTGCTCTAACCCTTCCTCAGTGTTGACTCTCCATCCTGGGTAATGACCAGGTGTAGCTACACTGATCAGACCTGAGCTTATCAGTCTAGAGGGAATAAAACTCCAAAAAGGCTGTCAGAGCCAGAAAATGACTCTCCATCCCTCTATCTATCCATATGAGTAAAAAAAAAACTCTTCATGGTCAGCGAGTTCTATTTATCTCCTCCGCTGTGCTTCCCAGGTCGATCAATATGGCAGGTTTTAGAGTCCGATGGAGTAGAAATCGTCAAGGAGGAAAAGGAGAGATAACAAAAAGGATGAAGAGAAAGAGATAGAGGGAACGGAAGAAAAGACAAGGAGATAAAAAGAAGAGGGGTGTGTGGGGATGAAGAGAGGAGATGTGGCATGGGTTTTATTTACACCCTACGTCTGTATTGGCAAACAAAGCAGGACTGATATCTGCAGGTACCCGCTGTCATGCTGCTGATTATTGTGTGTGTGTGTGTGTGTGTGTGTGTGTGTGTGTGTGTGTGTGTGTGTGTGTGTGTGTGTGTGTGTGTGTGTGGTGTGTGTGCACGTTTGAGGATTACTGGACAGTTGAGAGAGTTACAGCAGGTGTCAGGGAAAGATGAATGCTGTGACTGTGCACTGCAATCTGGAACTTGCACGACCCGCTGTCTAGTTTTGTTTCCTTTCATGTCCACACATAAACCAAACAGCAGAATATCTTCAACAAAAAAAAAATAGAACAAGAAAAAAAAAATTCTTCCTCTTCTTGGACGAGGTAGACCCGACACAACGTATGGCTGTTTGCTGAATAAATGCTAGCCCTGTCTATAGGGAGAAAAGGAAGTGTTAGGATAAAGGTTAGCATAAACATGAGAACAAAAAAAAGAACCAGAAATATGCATGGAAGGTTGTTGTCATGGATACCAGCTGCCGTGACGCGGTCAGGTTAGTGGGGACTGACGGAGGGATCGATACATGATCACTTTTTTGTTTTTCGCTAATTTTTCAGGAACTTAGTATGTTTAACTCGAACCTCCGGAGCTGGACGTTCGATTCCTGCCTCAGCCGTGTGTGTGTGTGTCTGTGTGTCTGTGTGTCTGTGTGTCTGTGTGTGTGTGTGTGTGTGTGTGTGTGTGTGTTTGTGGACTTATGCATTTTTGAGCACCACAATGTCGTAATTACACCGTGGGAAAATACTCAGGGATTTTGCAGCATGACCCTATGAGCCCTGACTTTCCAAATTAGAGGCGTGTCAATAACGGGAAAAAAAAAAAAAGCTTGCACAGTAACAGTTTACCTCAGTCTTCCATTTCCAATCAAATCCACTTGAACATGTAGTACAACATGAGCACAACCTCCAGATTGACACGCAC
>NC_062541.1:4906721-4956721 GCF_022655615.1 Tachysurus fulvidraco | reverse complement strand
TACTTCTAGTTCCTGTCATTTTTTTGGTTGTCTTGCACAAACTGCACGTTTGAGATCTCCTCAAAGTGGCTCGATGATATTGAAGTCAGGAGACTGTGATGTCTGCTTCAAAACCTTCACCTTTTTTTGCTGTATTCATTAGAGGGTCAACCTTGCCTTGTGCTTTGGATCATTGTCATGTTGGAACATCCAACAGCGTCCCATGTGCAGCTTTTGTGCTGTAGAATGCAAAAGGTTTGTAAGTATTTTCTGATAACGAACACCGTACTGAAGACTAGCCTTTTTTTGTGGCATGGGTACAGTGACGGCTTTCTCCTGACAACTCCACCACGAAGGTCATTTGTGTTCTAGTACAGTATTTTCCGCACAATAAGGCGCACCCAAGAGCCTTAAATTTTCTCAAAAATTGTCCGTGCGCCTAACAATCCGATGCGCCTTACTGTATGTGTGCACAATCAGTAAAAATGTTGTTGTGTGACTTTGGTAAGCGCTTCGCTTGATTGACTGTCTGACCATTTCCCGCTGACACAGCGATAAACCAATCAGAGAACATTACGTAATACGTACAGTATGTACGCTTACCTCCGCCACGCCTCCGGTAGGTACAGTAAGGACTTTGATGGATTTGTGGGAGAATATTGATTAAAAAATAATGTGTGCATTGTTAAATAGTAGAATAAAGTGCAACTAAACACTGTTTTGCTTCCGTTACCTTTTTTTGTGGACCGTATGTTTTAGCATGCGCCTTATAATACGGTGCGCCTTATGTATGGGTTAAGTACAGAAATAGACCCCCGTAATTGAGGCTGCGCCTTATAATCCGGTGCGCCTCATGGTGCGGAAAATACGCTATCTCCTTATTGTGCTCCTCTAACCACCAACACCACTTTTTTCCAGAGCAGCCTGTATTTCTCTCAAAGTTGTTTGTGGGTTTTTCTTTGTGTTCCAAATATTTTTTCTGGCAGTAGTGGGATAAATCTTTCCTGGTCTACCTGAGCGTGGCTTAGTATCAACACAACCTCTTATTTTCCACCTCTTTATCAGAGTTTGAACAGCAATGACTGGCTTTTTTAAGTCTCGAGATCTTTTTATAACCTTTTCCTTCTTTATAAAGTTCCTCTATCTTATTACGCAGCTCCATTGGCAGTTCTTTTGTCTTCCCTGTGGTGCAGTATCTAGGCAAGTCAGTGCATCACCTCATAAGAAACTCACTGACTGTTTATTTACAGACACTACAATTAGGGACAGGTGTAAAAACTTTCCTTTAATAGCCATTTATACATGTGTGTATAACTTGGCTAAACATTCAATGATATGTAAACTTCTCATCAGGGTTGTTTGTGATTTCAGTTATCATTAGGTTTTTAAAAGGAGCCAAAACACTATGTGATAATTATTGACATACTGTACATATATATATATATATATATATATAGATGCCTCGAGATACGAGTGCTTTGACATACGGATTTTTGAGATACGAGCTGTGATTCGACCAATTTTTTGCCTTGAGATACGAGCAATTTTTTTATTTTTATTTATTTATTTTTTTTGCCTTGAGATACGAGCAAAAAAAATTTTCCACTGCACACGACAAACGATGGCCGATAAAACGGAAGTCATTCATTTCCTATGGAGAGTCGCAAAGAGGCAGCGTGAGGTTGTACGAAAGTTTATTTATTAAGTTTATTTAAGAGAATTTCAGTTAAGTTTGTTAATTTTAGTGAAGTTTAGTTAAGTTCCATTTAAGTGTAAAGTAGCATTAAGAGTGTACAGTATAGCGAGTAAGTGAGCGAAAGCGAAAGTGTACTGTACGAGACAAAATTCCCTCAACCTCTGTGCACATCTTATTTTTAACATTCTCTTTTATTACTGTATGTTTTTATACAATATTTGTCATTTATAAATACAGGTACTGTACATTTTTTATATTCAAAACACAAACAAAACAACTGGAGTGGAATTTTGCGAGCTGGAACGGATTAATGTGATCTCAATTCATTTAAACGGAGAAAATTGCTTTGAGATACGAGCAATTTGAGATACGAGCGAGGTCACGGAACGAATTAAACTTGTACCTCGAGGTATTACTGTATATATACAGTACAGACCAAACGTTTGGACACACCACCTTTTCAACAGGACAATGACCCCAAACACACCTCCAGGCTGTGTAAGGGCTATTTGACCATGAAGGAGAGTGATGGGGTGCTGCACCAGATGACCTGGCCTCCACAGTCACCGGACCTGAACCCGATCGAGATGGTTTGGGGTGAGCTGGACCGTAGAGTGAAGGCAAAAGGGCCAACAAGTGCTAAGCATCTCTGGGAACTCCTTCAAGACTGTTGGAAGACCATTTCAGGTGACGACCTCTTGAAGCTCATCAAGAGAATGCCAAGAGTGTGCAAAGCAGTAATCAAAGCAAAAGGTGGCTACTTAGAACCTAGAATATGACATATTTTCAGTTGTTTCACACTTTTTTGTTATGTACGTATATAATTCCACATGTGTTCATTCATAGTTTTGATGCCTTCAGTGTGAATCTACAATTTTCATAGTCATGAAAATAAAGAAAACTCTTTGAATGAGGTGTGTCCAAACTTTTGGTCTGTACTGTATATATACACGTATATATATATATATATATATATATATATATATATATATATATATATATATATACGTATATGTATATATATATATATAGAGAGAGAGAGAGAGAGAGAGAGAGAGAGAGAGAGAGAGAGAGAGAGAGGTTATAGTATACTGCAAAACTGATGAGAACAGAACAGAAGTTGGATGATAATTCATGATTAAGCATGTCTGAATCCAGAGCATTTCTACTCCTCCAAGTTCTCCACCATCTTCAGGAACAATATCCAGTCGAGGATCTAAACAGCTCGGTAAAACTCTCACATGCTGTACCACTCGCAATCCTTCATCCTCACTTCGCTCCCAGTGCATACATTTTTAAAAACTTGTTTTCTGCACACCCCGGTAAGTTTAACATAATCAGTAAAACAAACGATGGCGAATAATAAATAAGTAAGAAATCCCAGCAACCCTGTAGAATGGAATATGAATATAAATGAATGCAAACAGAAATGCGCTGGTGTCATGATACTGACACTACTGACAAAAGTCAAGATGGAACTATGGTAGAAAAAACGTGGCTTTAAGGCTGCTGATGGTTTTGTTGTAGCACTGATTAGAAGCTACACACAGAGAATTAAAGGTGTGAGTCGATTGGCTTATATTTCAGCCTAAATCTCTATGCACCATCTGTCGAGTATTAAGATGGAGAATAATTTCAGGACATTTCTTTCAGGACATTTGGAGTTTGCTCCAAACATATAATAGAAGCAAGGAAAATTGTTGATCTTTGGATTTCTCCAGTTTTTATTCTTAGTTTTAGTCAAAATTCTTTTTGAAGCCCTCCCCTTCGATATTTTGACCGGTCTTCCGAGTATAGATTACAAGATTACAGCGAGGTTAACAGACAGGCGAGTTTCAAACAGAGTAAAGATTGGAGAAATCTTGGCGTTAGATATCGATACACTCCACCATCCAGCTCTGGGGTCGTTCAATGCAAATCCTCCTACTTACTGGGCTTTGTGTGAATCATGTAAATCGAAGGAAAGTGTGTGTATTTTAAAGCCTCCCAGTGCAAGTCAGAGCTGAAGTGGTGTTTTATTCTGGAGCTCCACCTCCATCCTGTCTGACGCCACCACGTAGTTTGGTCTTTCTTGAATCCAGAGTGTAAAGGGCTGAAGATGCTTTACAAGCTATTGATTAGCTGATAGTAAATGTGAGATAGAAGGATGTGTGTGGGATCAATGGGATACTTTTCTCATGAATTTTGATAGCAGTGAAGTTTTTTCACCATTTTGCTGTTAAAATTACATACACTGTTAAAAAAAAAAAGTTGCCTTACAATTCTTACTGTAGTTTTTTCAAATTAATGGAACATTACACATAATAACAAAGTGCAATGTAATACACGATCTCTAAAGGCTTGAATATCTTAGGGGGCTTTTACACCTGGTCACTTCCTGCGTTTTCTGTGATCCGATAGCTATCCGATGGTAAAAAGACCAGGTCTAAATGCCCTCCGAAACGGTTTCGAGACGGATATAAATCCGATCGTTCAAACCCCTTCAGGAGGTGGTCTGGGACGCGTTTCAGATGAAACCGGACAGGTGTAAATGCATGTGGTTGTTCAAGTCACATACGTCAGCGCTATACTCCTCCCAAACGTAAGTACATCCCTCATAAGTAACTCACGGGTCGTGCATCGTGCCAGAAACAAATACGTTTCCCCACCAGCACTGGCTCCAATCTTTCACCCAGGTGTCTCGTTGGGTCTTAAAACGCGCTGCTGCCCCCAGCGAAAATGCAGCAAACAGTAAATGCTGTTTTTTGTAGCAACCGCACACACCAAAGCGTGTTCCATTTCAATTACCCCGGAAATGAGGTAAAATATATTAGCATTTTGGGCGGGAGTAGAAAGATCAGATCGATATCAGATTCGCCGAGACACATTTATGTGGCCTAATGTAAAGGAAACAGTTTTAACCAATCAGATAGCTATCGGATCAGAGAAAACACATGAAGTGACCAGGTGTAAAAAGGCCCTAAGCTTTTCCTAAACATGCTTGTGTTATTATGCTCTTATAATTTGTCTTTCCTCTGCTGCCCATTCACTGGTCTGTTACTAATTGTACTCACTAGTTCCTTTTTTTACTTCATTATATGTTTGCCTTCTAACCTCCTTTTGTGTTTCGTCAGTTTTATTTGTCCTTTTCTGAGCCGTGTGCCTTTTTTTGTTTTCTAGTTTCTAATTTCTCGCCTCATGGATTATCTTCGATCATCTGCTGCATTTAAGTGCTCGGACCCGATTTCACTTCCTACTATGATTATACTGTAAGGAAATTGTCCTTAATACTTTTTCTCATCTGTTGATTCCAAAATTCTCATCACCCCAATCAAAACCATCCAACTACCAGGAACAACAAACGTCCCTGTCTAAAATATTCATTCATCTTCTACCGCTTATCCGAACTTCTCGGGTCACGGGGAGCCTGTGCCTATCTCAGGCGTCATCGGGCATCGAGGCAGGATACACCCTGGATGGAGTGCCAACCCATCACAGGGCACACACACACTCTCATTCACTCACACACTACGGACAATTTTCCAGAGATGCCAATCAACCTACCATGCATGTCTTTGGACCGGGGGAGGAAACCGGAGTACACCCCCGAGGCACGGAGAGAACATGCAAACTCCACACACACAAGGCGGAGGCGGGAATCAAACCCACAACCCTGGAGGTGTGAGGCGAACGTGCTAACCACTAAGCCACCCTGTCCCCCTGTTTAAAACATATTTTTATTTGAAACGTCTGCCCCGTGTGCTGTCGCTGTCTGGTGACTATGGTGACTAATGCTATGATTAACATGTCAGCAAGTTGCATTGCTGTAAAATGGGCAGAAGAAGAGCTTCAATTTAAATGAAATGTTAATAACCATCTTTTGAGTGAAAGCTAATAACAGTTTAGTTTTAAGTAGAGTGTTAGAACTGGCCATATATCGAGTAAGTAATCGGTTAACAGTCTGTATCTCTGGAAAAAGCACATAGGGTCACAACCCCGAAGATTAAAATAAATATGTCTTAATCCCATGCCTTCTAAATCACTGCTTTCACTTTGTACATGTAACACTTTTAAAAAGCCTTGCTAGTGACGAGTTTACAGTACAACTGTGTTCGAAAATAAGGCAGGCTGACATATCGAGACACGATCAGGGTGCGACTGAGAAAAACAAATATGGAGGATTTCAGTCTGAGATATTTACTTTTACAGCATTTAGCAGACGCACTTATCCAGAGTGACTTAATTTTTCTCTCATTTTTATACAACTGAGCAATTGAGGGTTAAGAGCCTCGCTCAGGGGCCCAGCAACGGCAACCTGGTGTACATGGGAATCGAACTCACAACCTTCCGATTGGTAATCCAGCACCTTAACCACTAGGCTACCACATCCCACATCCTACCATATTTCAACAGCAAGTATTGGTATCTAATGGCCCACTTTAATATCTGCTGAGCCTACAACGGTGTAAATGCTGTCAGGTTACACAAGCACTCTTCTTCATCGCTTAGCATGTGCTAGCATGAACTGCTATGGAGACAGAGTTGTTGAAAGCAATGCTAAGAGTTAAAGCTTGGGAAAGTTTGAGCAGAGAGTAACGGCTAAGGTGGAGGAGGAGGAGGAGGAGGAGGAGGAGGAGGCGAAACAGCTAAACTGTATCATGAAACCTTACCGCTATCTAAGAGACGGTCGGAAAAGGCATCGTGGGTAATGTAGGAAAGCGTCCAACGTAACGGGCCACTGACGCCAAGATGTTTACATGAATTCCATGCAACATATCATATCATGTCAGTTCTAACAATGAAAGTGGTTCAGGGGGATTTTTTACCTTAATGCAGTTCTACACACTATACGGTGAACGACAAGAAAAAAAAATCTGGATCATTTTTTTGTGGAAAAAAAGAAAAAGAACGGTATTAAAAAGCGCAGTAAGGAAGCACTACAGAAGACTGAACAGCGAGTGGACAGACCGATCCTGCGCTTTGTCATTATTCCCATCACGTCGACTTGTCCAGTACACAAGAACCGAACAGAGATGGAGAGAAAAAGACAGAAAGTAAGAGAGACATCCCTGCTGGGGATCCCCTCGTGTGTTTAAATTGATTTGAGTGATGTGTGCGATGCGTTTCGGCCCGCAGGATGATGTGCGCTGAGGCCGGGCTGCGGCTTTCGTGTGGAGAAGAAATAAACAGGTCTTTCAATAAAAGTGCACGGAGTTAAAAGTGCCAGGAGGCGACGTCTTTTTTTCACTTTCTTTAATAACGCTGCCTGGTTCCGTAACATATAGGCTACATGCTCTTATTATAAATGATAAACCGATTACACCATACATCACGGTCACGTAAACTCGTGAGGTAGTACGCGTAGGTCTTTTTCAGACTTAGGGTTTCAGCTCTGTGGGATTAAACTGAACAAAAGTGCTGTTTTAGGACAATAATCATGGACGTGCTGCTGTGACGTGCTGCAGAGGCACAGCGGAGCTTCTCACGATGTAGAGTTGATGCATTTCCTCCTTCAGCACATCCTGAGTGAACTGTTACACCAAAGCAATTACCCAGCGATTAGTATTTTTATTCATTAAACACCACCACACTGTAATAGTGTGCAGCTTTATTGTCAGAGCTGCCGATGGAGGGAATGAATCGACGCCTTCGGACTAATCAGACTGTAGAATTGAATTAGGCCCTGGTATAAGATCTGATAATCCTTTCGTCTCAGAGATGATTACCTGCCCCGTCCCCTCAGCACTTCTCTTCCTGCTAACTACTTTATCCAACAGATTAAGTCAATGTTTGCTTTATCTGTGATGACTTTCTCTCTCATTCAAACCTCTCTCTCTCCATCTCTCTCTCTCTCTCTCTCTCTCCCTCTCTTTCTATCGCTCTCTCTCACTCTGTCTATTTCTCTCCATCTCTCTCACCCCCCCACACTTATCTCCCTCTCTCTCTCTCTCTACTTCTCTCCATCTCTCTCACACACACACACTTCTCCCCCCCACACACTTATCTCCCTCTCTTTCTCTCTCTCTCTCTCTCTCTCTCTCTCTCTCTCTCTCTGTTTACTTCTCTCCATCTCTCTCACACAATTCTTCCCCCCCTACACGTGCTCACACACTTATCTCCCTCTCTTTATCTCTTTCTCTTTTTCTATCGCTCTCTCTCTCTCTTTCTATCGCTCTCTCTCTCTCTGTCTATTTCTCTCCATCTCTCTCACCCCCCCCCACACTTATCTCCCTCTCTCTCTCTGTCTACTTCTCTCCATCTCTCACACACACTTCTTCTCCCACACACTTCTCTCTCTCTCTGTCTCTCTGTCTCTCTCTCTCTCTGTCTACTTCTCTCCATTTCTCTCACACAATTCACCCCCCCTGCACGTGCTCAGACACTTATCTCCCTCTCTTTATCTCTTTCTCTTTTTCTATCGCTCTCTCTCTCTCTCTCTCTCTCCATCTCTCTCACAGACACTTCTTCCCCCAACACTTGCTCACACACTTATCTCTCTCTGTCTCTCTGTCTCTCTCTCTCACCCTGAAAAACACACAAGAAGAAAATGTCTTTTGAGCAGCTAATTAACTAATAACCACCAGTTTTATTTGCTTTAATTAGCTTTGTTTTCTTTGTTCTTTGGCATTTCTTTTCTTTGTCTGGGGGGAAAAAATCTGATTGCATTCCAGCTCCCACATCAACCCCAATTAGCTTCATGTAAATGATGTATCTAGGCCCATCTCGGATTGGGCCGTTAATGCCTTTGATAGGGGAGTCGAGCTCACACGGGACTCTCGACTCCGATTCACAAATAGTTTGCCTGCGGTCAGAAGTATATCGAGTATTCTCATCATCTTTCGCTTGAGTTCTGTTTTATTTTGATTAGCCCTTTCCTCATGGCAAGGTAACACAGCCTTATTCAATAATACTTCTCTTAATTAGAAACCTGTGATGCGGGACTCCAGCAATCCTGTGCCAATATTTTGTATTCCCAAATGCACTTGAGTGAAAAACAAAAATGTAGGTGTGTTTTATACACCCGTCATTTCATGGAATATTACTGAATCCTATAGTTTTCATAGAGCATTTTCATAGTATTCCTGAAGATAATGAAAATGCTCCATGAAAACTATAGGATTCAGTAATAAAGGCAAAGCTTAGAGTTAGTAAAGAATAGAAGCGCAAATGTTTAAACTGATAGCAATGGATATCTTGTAAAAAACAACCTATGCAATAAAACCACTAAACAAATCAGTGGGTTAAAGATATTCATTCATTCATTCATTTTCTACCGCTTATCCGAACTACTCGGGTCACGGGGAGCCTGTGCCTATCTCAGGCGTAATCGGGCATCGAGGCAGGATACACCCTGGACGGAGTGCCAACCCATCACAGGGCACACACACACACTCATTCACTCACACACTACAGACAATTTTCCAGAGATGCCAATCAACCTACCATGCATGTCTTTGGACTGGGGAGGACACCGGAGTACCCGGAGGAAACCCCTGAGGCACGGGTAACACACAAGGCGGAGGCGGGAATCGAACCCCTAACCCTGGAGGTGTGAGGCAAACGTGCTAACCACTAAGCCACCCTGCCCCCACGGGTTAAAGATATACTTGTTTTTATTTATTTTAGGTTGCTTTACCGAATCCGCAACCTTTGGTGTCTTAAAAAAAAGACAGCAAGAAAGAGCGTTGGAGTCGATGCAAAAAAGCTATTAAGGCCCTTCAGTAGGTTAAAACTGAACTGCTGGTTCCTGCTCTGAAGTGTAATTATTTCAATTACAGTATCACTTTAACATGAAAAGCTTGATGATTAAGTGTTTGATGCAGAAGGAATGGGGAAAAAAAGCCATAACATGAGCCGATAAATGATGTTTCTTTACATGGATGAAGACCTCGAATGGAAAATGAACGGATAAGGGCTTCAACTCCAGCACAGAGATGGACATGAAATACGTCACAGTTTCCTTTGTAAACTCTCACAGTAAAATCTCGCTGATTGTTTTACACTGAAGAGTAAAGAAGGTTTTGCTTTTGAGTGTCAAACTGTTTCGACGCGTCATGAACGAAAATCTCTACCGTCTGTCACTTGCGTTTCCATAAAACTGCGATTCTAGAAAAAACATTTGCAAAAGTTCTTTGTGGCAAACTTTGATGTTGGCTTGTCGGAGCAAGTATTCCCAAAGGCTGTTATGCTGGGGTGACAATACTTTTGGACGCGAGTGGATACGAGCATGTGACGGCATCCCAATACCTGTGACACAATTCCCTCATTGTGCTGAGTGTTTTGATATATCACATGTCCATTTTGTGGTAAATTTTTATTTTTGGGGGAAGGGGCTGCACACGACATCATGTGACCTCATCTGAATAACCCATGACTGAGTTCTCCTCATTTTTCTGAGTGTTTTGATACGTCACATGTCAATGTTGTGGAAAGTTTTTCGATTTTGCATATTTGGGGGCGGGGCTAGAAAGTCCAGTCGGTACACCGGTTTAAAACTTTGTCCAGAGTATCACCCTAAAGAAGCTTGTAGATAGTGTAGATAGCTTAAAATCTTCCCCAGTTATAAACCTCTAAATTTATAATGGGTGTTTCTGCAAGTGAAAATCTAAATAGTCAGAATGATCTATTGTTTCTTATTATTTTTACGTTTGATGGTAAATCTGTTAAAAGTGAATGTTTTCTCACCTCAAAAACTACTTTCAGTTATTTTCTATTATGATGTGTTTGATTTATTTATTTAAGGAAGTTCATAAAATACAAGCAGACTAGTTAAAAGGTAGAAGAGAAATTTTCTGATTAGCATATAAATTGTAACAGAAAAATTAACAGCAGCTTCACAAATTAATTAAAAACGTATTAAAAAAAAAAAGCAAAATAGAACTGATGCGTATTATTTGTTCTTCATTTTCAAGAAGTTTTTTCAAGTATGTAGTTGAGGATGTGATGAGGATGTGATGGTTCAGTGGTTAAGAAGGTTGGGGTTCGAGCCCCCAAAGTGCTGAGACATCAATGTTGGGCCCTTGAGCAAGGCCCTTAACCTCACCTGCTCCAGGAGCGCCGTACTGTGGCTGACCCTGCGCTCGGACCCCAGGCTCATAATAACCTGGGATATGCGAAAAAACTTTTTAAGGGGGAAGTCGTGGCCTAATGGTTAGAGAGTCTGACTCGTAACCCGAAGGTTGTGGGTTCGAGTCTCGGGCCGGCCACGACTGAGATTCCCTTGAGCAAGGCACCAAACCCATCTCATGTTTTGAAGACAGGCAAGAGTGATATTTCCAAGCCCCCCAGCAATACCCCCACCCCCACCCAGAAAAAAATAAATAAATAAAGTGAGAGACAGAGAGAGAGAGATTATGACTGGTGTTTATTGTAAGTGTTTATTGCCTTTTTGGACTCCTTTATCATTTGTAATGTTGCTCCCATATAAACCAGTTCAGCACAAGCCCAGACATTTTTAGGGTCATGATCGAGGACAGTGTCCCGTCCAGAGACGAGCTGTTTCGTGTTGAGGTTTTGTTCAAACCGACCATCGAAAATACCCTCTCTAATGAATGTTTTTTTTTCATTGGTTGTTGCGGTAAATCTTACCCATATACAATAGTGCTATTTTCTGATTGGCTACCGTGTAGCCTCTTTTTTTGATTGGCTGATAATCGTCAGGCTTGACTAAGAACTCTAAGGCAGACGCGGCATATTAAATATACGATAATATATGATAGTCAGTTTTTCTGCTTGAGAAATACGATGTGTGACGGAAGAGCGTGACAAAAGACCCAAATGAGTGACTGGGACTCTCAATGCGTGACACTTGACAGCCCTGAAGACTGTACATGTGAAGCCTTGTTTGTTTTGACGTAGCCACTGACAATTGTACGCATCTATATGGCACATTAATATTAAGGGGGAAAACTAAAAACTCACCTGCGTAAATAATGAGGCTGTTTTCTGGTGAGTTTATGCCTTTCTCGTAAATGCTTTAGGACTCACACCATAAAACCACTAATGATGAAGTCATTTGCGAGCCCTGTTAGGAGTTAACGAGCAGCGGTGGGTTTAATGTGCACCACTGAGGCTTTAGTTGCCCGAGCAGTCTGGGAGACACACTTCTGACTTGCGTTCATGATATATAACGCTTCAGTACGTGAGCTGGAAACAAAAACAAAACCTGCGTCAAGAGAAAAAAAAAGACACAAACTGACTGTGGATATCTTCTCTCTTTTTATCTCGTGCACACGTCTGTTTAATTTGCCTGTCTCTCTGTGCCATGGTAACACTTTCGGCTCGGTTAGGATCACTGTCACCGATATAAAAGAGGGAAAATAAGGCCGTGGAGGAAGAGGAGGATGAAGGTGGAATGGAGTTGTATACGCAGCCTGCAGAGGTGTAGATGGAAAGAGACAAAAGAAGCGGAGCTCTTCAGGAACACAGCGGCTCGAGTGCATTAGCTCCAGCATTGGTGTAGAGCGAGTCCTTGTCTGAGACGTGTCTAAGTATAACGCATTCAAACCGGGACAGTACACTGGGTCTGGGGACTGAAAACTGAAGGCAAAAAAAAACATCTCTGTTTTGCTCAGGTTACTTTTTTTTTTTTTTTTAGTTTGAAAGCTAATTAGCAAGTCCTTCTTCACAAGTAGAGCATGAAAATTTAAAAGAAAGTACAGAAGCATCAGTAATGGAGCACATAAGTAAGCAGTGAGCCTGAACCGCTCGGAAGACAAGCACATCAATCTCATCTAAAAAATCAGCACTTAGAGAAAAAGAAGAAGAAGAAGAAAAAGAAGTCAAAGGACGAGGCTAATCCACACTAGTGCTGCTTCTCATTCAGGCCGGGTGTGTAGGTGTATCTGTCTCAAACCAGAGGCTCTACGACTTCATCTCTATTCCTCATCCATCCCGCTCCATGACCTTTCCCGACCCCTGAGATTAGGCTAGAGTTAAAAATTTGATTGAGTTGAAGAAAGCCGAAAGAGCAGAAAAACGCAACCTTCTCGCTCAGGCACTAACCTTGAAGAGTCGTCAGTAACGTGGGTGGCGAACGAGCGGCGAAACTCGCTGAAAACTTTTTCAGTATAATCTTTTGAACTAAAGTCCAGCCTGAAACCCATGAATATTCTGATGTGTGATGGAGCTAGCAAACATGATGCTAATGTGTAGAACTCACTGCTTTATTGCTTTACATGTTGATGCTAACGCAATGTTAGCTACAGATATATATATATTCATTCATTCATTCATTTTCTACCGCTTTACCCGAACTACCTCGGGTCACGAGGAGCCTGTGCCTATCTCAGGCGTCATCGTGCATCAAGGCAGGATACACCCTGGACGGAGTGCCAACCCATCGCAGGGCACACACTCTCATTCACTCACACACTCACACACTACGGACAATTTTCCAGAGATGCCAATCAACCTACCATGCATGTCTTGGACCGGGGGAGGAAACCGGAGTACCCGGAGGAAACCCCCGAGGCACGGGGTATATATATATATATATATATATAATAGTTATAGAAAATGTATAAGGCTCAGAATTTGATGTTATGTTTCTATTATTGGTTCCCATAACAATAACGTTATTCGGTTGACGCAACTAGCATTCCACTTGATTGCAAATCCGTTTTCTTGCCAAAAAAATTGAACCATTCTGGAGGAAGATTTGTTTTTTATGTGTAAAATTCACCAGTATACAGTATATCGAGAAGCAGTGTGTTCTGTTTATTTATCATGGGTCACGTGTGCTCTACCTTCTTCACTCCCATCGGTTATCGGTGCACTGAGTCGTTAAACCTTTCTGGTTTTTGTCACAAGCCTGGACACGCACACAAATAATGTCGCTGATGTTGCTGGAAATCACCAGCACTGTATGATCACCTTTCGCCTTAAATCGTTATACGTAGAGATGAACGAGATGACGCTTTCGAGCGCGATGGTGTGAGGTTGTATTAGCTAGACTTTGAGCAGAGAGTACAGATGACAAGGTGAAAGAGATGAACAGAATCTTACTGTGTCACTATCAGCAGGAGAAGGGAACATGATCAATATGCATAAGAAAAATATTCTACAAGTTTTCTACCGTACTTATGCAACAAACATAAAAAAATGTTTTTGTTGCCCTTCACATGCCCTTCACATGATCAGATAATGAACAAATCCAAAGTCGTGCAGCATTTGTGCATACAAAATCAACATGTGTGCTTGATTGCTTTTTAGATATTCACTCACTCACTCATCTTCTACCGCTTATCCGAACTTCTCGGGTCACGGGGAGCCTGTGCCTATCTCAGGCGTCATCGGGCATCGAGGCAGGATACACCCTGGACGGAGTGCCAACCCATCACAGGGCACACACACACACACTCTCATTCACTCACACACTCACACACTACGGACAATTTTCCAGAGATGCCAAACAACCTACCATGCATGTCTTTGGACCGGGGGAGGAAACCGGAGTACCCTGAGGAAACCCCCGAGGCACGGGGAGAACATGCAAACTCCACACACACAAGGCGGAGGTGGGAATCGAACCCTGACCCTGTTAGCTACCCACTAAGCCACCGTGCCCCCCTTTTTAGATATTAATAACATTTATTAAAAACATCCCTATAGCATCAAAATCACTTCAATCTGGTCTTGTTCATTTACCCAGCCTCCATATCGATTAAGACGTTTGCACAAACATTTATTTTTGCATGCACACGCTGATGCACAGAACTGATACGGTTTTGTTCATTCTCTGATCATGATGATGGCCAACTTCACATGGAAAGGATTGACTGACAGAACGGACATTTGGCCGCACAAGCATTATTTCCTTTAGAATTTTGAATGTAAATGAATACAAAATCGAGCAAGCTTCTCGATGTTCTGTAGATTCGGCCCGAGACGCGTCACGTGACGTCATCACATCACGCTTTCTTCTCAAGTTCCATTCACGTGTGTGGAGCTTGAGTATTATTGAGCGATCACAGAAAGTCAGTACATATGTGTCAGGTCTGGTAGGAATTTAAAGACAGGTCTCCGAAGCATGTTGACATTTGAAATCACCAAAACAAACACGCCCCTAACCCAAATAGGTCCCACCCCTGTATCGATAGCTCCGCCCACACATACATACGTAACTCAGGCGACTAATGGAAAGAAACGTGTCTTTATCATAGCTGAAGGGAAGAACAATACGATTGTAGATAAACAAACAAGCAAAAATGACACACAAGCATAATGATGTAAAGGACAAAGGCATATATTAGTTCTGTGTAACAAAGCAAAACCAACGTTACTCACCTATCGAGAAGGAAAAAAGCGCCTCGGCGTCTTAAGTAAAGTCGGCCACATATTCACAGATTGGAGTTTCCCGAGTCAATAACTCCTGAGCTAAACGCTGTTACTACACAAAACGCGGTTGTAGCTGCCTCTCTACATTACTACGATAGAAAAGAGGTGTTATTTGTGTAGTAACAGCGTTTATCTCAGGAGTTATTGACTCGGGAAACTCCAACCTGTGAATATGTGGCCAACTTCCTGCTCCTTCAGTTCTCTCCAGCGCTGGAAAGCTGATCCTATATTAACACGTCCTACTTCTTGCCTTATCGTAAGCCTTTCTTCTCTTTCTTTGTTTTTATCCTCCATGTCGATGTTAAAACCGCTTTCAGCTAATGTCACACATGCGCACCGAACACTCTCTCCGCCGCATATTGACAAGCCCCGCCCCTTTCTGCTCATAGGCTACACGTTTGTTTTGATTTTTGTTTTGATTTTTTTCGTGTGTGTGTGTGTGTGTGTGTGTGTGTGTGTGTGTGTGTGTGTGTGTGTGTGTGTGTGTAGAAGGCAGAGAGACAGCGAGACAGGCTGTGGGAGGGATTTTTAATTCCCTTCCCTATTTCATCATGTTTCTCCACAGGTACGGTTAATTCTCACTGGCTCACTTTCTAATCCAGAGCTATTTCATTACCCACGCATGAACACACACACACACACACACACACACACACACACACACAATCACACACACCCCAGTCTGGGTCTGACTCCCTCTCTCCAGTCGTTCTCCTGGGGACAGAAACAAAAGTTAATTGAAATAAATGAACTAGGGAGTGAATCAGAGTTGATTACATCTGTGAGGTGGGAAGTGATGCTGATTACAAGCACACAGAGACGAAGAAGAAAAAAATAAATGGGTGAAAAAAGAGGAAGGAGAGAAAGAGTGCGGTATCTGTTAATGAAGACACAGGCTTGTCTGTTGTCTTTAGAGAAAACATCACAGACTCTGATCGTCTTCCTCTGACGATTCGGACCACGACGGTTTGCTTTCCTGCTCGTCTCGATTTTATTTTCCGTCGATTGATTTGTACAAATACATTTTACACACATTTTCTTTCATCCAGGAAACAAACTGCTATCATTCAAATACTTGTAAATAACTGTACAGTGTATAAAATTAGTAGCACAGATACTATACATACAGTGAGGACAAGAAGTGGCAGAGAAAAAAATAATAAATTCAAGGCTAAAAGACTAAGGTTTCCACTTCACCCACAGCCACACCCTGGACAGATATTAGATAAGATACTGCATGTTAACTACGGATTAGCACCAGGATTAGCACCAAGATAAAGCCTTAAGGTGTTAGCACCATCAAGCATCTCGTCCTCCTCTTCCTCTTCTAGCCTCCATCCTGCCCTCGCACAGCAAAATAATACAAAACCATAATACAACAACAAACTGTAGCACCACAATAAAGAACAGTTTTACACAATCATTTGGTGAAGGATGAGAGGAAAAAAAGAAGCACGGCCGTAGTAAAGAAATGTCCTGATTCGATCTTTGATAGTACTTGAACAAAGCGAGTTCTGAAGGAAAGAGCGATATAGAAAGAGCGATATAGATGAAAAATAATCCTGTAAAAAAAACAAAACAGGAACGTCCTAGTTTCATTTAGCATGCTAATTTTTTTTTTTTTAATTTTACAATAACATCCATACTTTAACCATTCTCTCAGCTCGGAAACGAGATCCGGCTTCAAGGCAAATCGCCTCATATTTATTAATAAGCTGATTTTAATACGTTTTATTATTTCTATAGCAACAGTTTGTCCTCAGGAACTTTTACTGTACAGTAGACGCTCTAAGGCTAATTAAAAAAAATGCTATTTGGCAAAAATAAAACCTGTAAACATCGAAATGCTGATGTTTTTGGTAAAGAGACGTGTTTTTTACATTTAGGGAAGGAGTCTCCAGTGTTAGTGCTCGGTAACGGTCAGTTTTCCAGCAAGCTTCAGGACACAGGATGTTGTCTTTAGGAGACAAAAACCAGCAGCTGGTGAGTCAACACATGTTTCTAGCCGCTTCAACAGTAAATAAATGACTGTAGTTTTCAGACTGCTGAGGTATAAGAGGAATAAAAATGATGAACAGGTTGTAACAGGAAACTGTCTTGATCATTCTATGAAGTTTTGGTCGATAAATTTGTTGTAATAATGATAATTCCATTCTACTATACTTCTACATCATAACAGTAAAGGATAGTTGTATTTCTGGTTGCTAGTTTTATTACTAGCCGTAGCAGGTTTTTTTTGTTTGTTTTTTTGCTAATTAATGGTTCTTACTCTCCTAAAGTTCTCCCCTGAACCTTTGCAAGAGAAATGAGCTTTAACCATTATTGCATTTTAATTATTAGTTCTGCAAAATGATAATTTGTTATATTTACGTTCATTTGTATTCCTCTTCCACTTTATGTTAAAGTTGGCTCAGGATCGAGTCCCTCCGGGATTTCACGGTTCTGCGATGGCAATAAAAATACAAACACAAAACCAAGCTACAAATCCTCACAATATTCTCAGGGAGATTGCAATTTTTCAGAATTTTGTGAGATTCGGGCCGAGACGCGTCATGGTGCGTCATCGCAACACGCGTTCAGACAAATCCGCCTGACGTTCACGTGTGTGCATGCGTGAGTACAGAGTTTTGGAGAAAGTCATTACATGCGATATGTCTTCACTGCTAGCAGTATAAAACTTGCAGTTTCACCAATTCAAGTAGTTTTCTGCATAAAAAGCAGAGAAAAAATGTCCACAAAATGCTGGAGGAACTGAGGTTCTGCACATATCTACATGGATTCATTAAGAATTAATTATCATTTATATTACACATGTCCAGATATGTCTCAGTCTTTTCTACATACTCTGTATTTGTCTTTTGGTACAATGTAACCGTTACCTTCCTTCCAACTTTTTACTATATATATATATATATAGGGAAAACATCTGAAGGTCTGTACACCAGTCTCCTGGCTCCCTGGATCTTGAAGTACTACCCACTCGGTGCCATGACCCGGATGGTTCGGTAACGTCTCTCTAGAGAGAATTGTAATTATTTATGGACCCGGAAAATGGTTGCTGGAAAGATTGGAGGGAAGGAGTCTGAAGTGTACAGACATATAAGGGATATCCTCTCAGGGATAATCCCTGTTGTTTTATAGCCTGGCTTTATGGAGGAACTCACTGTTGTAAGCATCTATAGAAAATCATTCAAGTGGGAAAAATACAAGAACGCTTTAGTATCCTAGCTTTAACCTTTTTTCTAAGAGTGTGATATTATTACTCGCCAGAAGTTGGACTGTGGAAAGTTTTGTAATAATTTAAACCCGAAATTGGTACGCCACTGCATAAGGTGTTGGACTACTAATTTAAACGATATGAGTTTAAATCTCAGGCTCTTGAGTAAGGCCCTTAAGCCTCAACTGCTACTCAACAGTGACAATCTTTCAGAGAACAGCAAGTCCGTGCTGTAACCCCTCCGTAACCTGATAAAACAACCCTAGTGACCTACTTGAGGAGGCTGTTTGTCACTAATAAGAACAGTCGCAGGGTAGATACGCACAACCCACCCTGCTGGAAGCGCGAGCGGCGTACGGTGTTGTTTATTTATTATGACACACTGATTAAAGATGAGCAGCGCCGCATAGCTGATGTGTGACAGGAAGCATCTAAGAGAACAATTAACTGGATCCGGGCGGCGTTTCCTTGTCAAAACTATTCTGAGGTATAAACGCTTCCGTCGGCGCCGGTGCTGCTTTTGTGCGAGGGAAAATAAAATGTTTAAATATGTACTCCTTAACGCTGTAGCCAATCCCTCAAGTGGCAAATTAATTTAGAATTATATTACACATAACAACAAATAAGCAAGCTTTCTATGCCAACGACAAGAAAGTCTGCTTCTAGAGTACAGTGTGCGCTGTAGCCTGGAGTGGCCTGTAACGTGCACCATCGGGGGCAATAGTGGTTGGGGGTGTTATTGGGGTTTCCTAATCAGTGTCAGGTTCAACTGGCAGTTAATTCATTCACACATCGCAAGCAAACAAAGACAAAGGATTAAAAAAAAAAGTCCACACACATGGAAACTTCTGCTTTGTTTGCTTCCTCGACGTCGATCCTCGCACCTCTGCAGTTTTGTTAAAACAAAGTTCACCAAAAAAAAACAAACAAACAAACAAACAAAAAAATTGCATGTCACAGTACCGCTGCATGCAAACTACATAAAAAAATAAATATTGCGTGTGGTACAGATGAAGTCTTGAGTTCTGTGTCTCACTTAGTTAACCGTTAAAACACACAGGTCCGATCTGGAAGCCGAACTTCTGGTTGTTATTCCCAAAGTCTGATGCAGAAACGTCGACTAACGGGAGCAGCTCCGATCTCGGAGAGTTGATCTCCAACACCGTCCTGTCCTGGCCTTTACGTGTCTGTGAGAGAAAACACACAACATGATACACGTCAAATCTCAACATGTCAGTCTCAAAGGTTTTCTCATAGCTGTTTCAGTTATAGAGATAATGGTAAGATAATGGATAATAAAACACCAACACACACACAAACACACACACACACACACACACACACACACACACACACCACACACACACACACACACACACACCACACACACCATGACTGGCTAAATGATCAAAATATAAAGCAGTGCCTCATACATAAGAAATATGGATACTGTGCATGAGTTTCTGATGATATGAGCTTCCTCACACACGTTCTGTAATAACCTCGTACACATACACTATTATACCCTCGCACACATACAGTACAACTATATTTTCACATGCTCTCACACACACACACTATCATACCCTCACACGCATACAATCATACTCACACACACACACACACTATCATACCCTCACACACATACAATCATACTCACACACACACACTATCATACCCTCACAATCATACAATCATACTCACACACACACTTATAGTTGTATGTGTGTGAGGGTATGATAGTGTGTGTGTGAGAGTATGATTGTATGCATGCAAGGGTATGATAGTGTGTGTGTGAGAGTATGATTGTATGTGTGTGAGGGTATGACAGTGTGTGTGTGAAAGTATGATTGTATGTGTGTGAGGGTATGACAGTGTGTGTGTGAGAGTATGATTGTATGTGTGTGAGGGTATGATAGTGTGTGTGTGTGTGTGTGTGTGTGTGTGTGTGTGTGTGTGTGTGTGTGTGTGAGAGAGAGTATGATTGTGTGTGTGTGTGTGTGTGTGTGAGAGAGAGAGTATGATTGTATGTGTGCGAGGGTATGATAGTGTGTGTGTGTGAGTATGATTGTATGTGTGTGAGGGTATGATAGTGTGTGTGAGCATGTGAGAGTATAGTTGTATATGTGCATGGGTATGCTAGTGAGCATGTGAGAGTATAGTTGTATATGTGCATGGGTATGCTAGTGTGTGTGTGAGAGTATAGTTGTATATGTGCATGGGTATGCTAGTGAGCATGTGAGAGTACAGTTGTAGGTATGCTAGTGTGTGTGTGAGCATGTGAGAGTACAGTTGTAGGTATGCTAGTGTGTGTGTGAGCATGTGAGAGTATAGTTGTAGGTATGCTAGTGTGTGAGTGTGAGTATAGTTGTATGTGTGCATGGGTATGCTAGTGTGTGTGTGAGTATAGTTGTATGTGTGCATGGGTATGCTAGTGTGTGTGTGTGAGTATAGTTGTATGTGTGCGAGGTTATTACAGAATGTGTGTGAGGAACTATGTATTATGGCCTAAACGTCCTCTCATATGATGATATACTGTATATGTTTAGCTACCAACCAATCAAAATCAAGTATTCAGCAACACTGCATAGTACTGTTGGATTCTTGATTCTGATTGTCCAGAAGTTTAAATCACAGGTTTACATCAATAAGCTCCTTAGATTATGCTATAATTTCTATCAATAACAACTTAGACAGGAACAGCAAACACTCCAACTCAGTGTCAGTGTCAGTGCTTTAAAACAGACAAAATCCTGCCGGCATTATTATTGATTCAAAAGACAGACAGAGAACAAAATGGCAGTAAAAGTATCTAACCAAGTTCATGGATATTCCACGATATTAAATGTAGCTGTAAATGGTTAAAAAAATGTTTGTTATACATTCATTCATTCATTTTCTACGGCTTATCCGAACTAACTTGGGTCACTGGGAGCCTGTGTTGTGTGATCTCAGGCGTCATCGGGCATCGAGGCAGGATACACCCTGGACGGAGTGCCAACCCATCACAGAGCACACACACACTCTCATTCACTCACACACACACACACACAACGGACAATTTTCCAGAGATGCCAATCAACCTACCATGCATGCCTTTGGACCGGGGGAGGAAACCGGAGTACCCGGAGGAAACCCCCGAGGCACAGGGAGAACATGCAAACTCCACACACACAAGGCAGAGGCGGGACTCAAACCCCGACCCTGGAGGTGTGAGGTGAACGTGCTAACCACCATGCCCACCTTGTTTGTTATACAATAAATATATAATGTTACAGGACAATAATGCATGTTAGGAAGGTATCTTTGATTATTTTTCTGTTACAGCTCACACTCAAGTGTATTATTCCACTTCATTTAGTCACACACACACACACACACACACACACACACACACACACACACACACACACACACACACACACACACAGGCACTAAAACAAGCATTAAACAACGAAACATGACTCAATGAACGAACGAACTACGTCGCAGTTTTGTCTCTTTTCTTTGGGTAAACAGTGGAGAAAACAGCCGTGCACTCTGGGTAGTCTAATCGCTTGTACGTCACCTTATACTAACACTTTCATTTGCTCATTTTTTTATTCACTCTTTCTCTTCACAAAAATCGTTTTTGTAATTGCCAGACGTTCGAAAACGGAGAAGTGCAGCTTGTATCTTTGCTTCTTTTTTTTTTTTTTTTCTTTTTTTTTTGCAAGGGAATAATTACACGCTTGGTTAAAACCACAGCATAACACCTGCAATATCTTTTTTCTCCCTTTACAGAGATTCAGATCGACTGCGGCTGTGCGCTCGCTTTGTGTAAATACGCCGTCATGCTGAGTCCAAATTACAGCAGGAACTGTGGGAAGTTTCGCAGGCTGTCTCTCTGAAACTCTCCGAGAGGCCGTGATAAACCTGGCCGGATCGCCTTGCTCTCAAACTGAATAATGGATCAAATAAAAATAAGTAAATAAACGAAAGAATGCAAGAAAGGAACATTTCTGCTGCTTATCAGAGGTACACAGATCTGTTACGTAGTAAACAAGATAAAGTAAACGGAATGACATTTAGATAAGAAGCGGGCCAAAATGCCATTTACATCCCAAGTGTACAAATCATCGCTGGGCCGTGGACTGAATCGCAGGTGTGTCATAAATCAGTGGACGAAATGAATTCGACTCTATTACACCGAGCTTCTATATCACTTTCATTGTATTAAAGACGCAGCTTTATTTCTGAATAAATCTGTATGAATAAATCTGATTAAAACATTTAATAAACACAGTTTAATAATCTTATAATTAGTTATTATTATATATATTATATTATTATATTATTATATTATAATATTATATTATTATATATATTATTATTTTTATTTATTTATTTGTGTATTTATTTATTTATTTATTTATTTATTTATTTATTTATTTTTCTGTAGTACATGAAATACATCACATCTGCTTCAAGTGTTGGTAATTTTTTTCCCCCCCAGAAGACAAACAATAGAATTTTCTCCTTTGTTTAGTTGTGTACATGTTCAGCATTGAATGTCTTTGTCAGTGGCGCTTAATATGAAGCTCATATGAAAGTAGACACTCATGTGTGAGAATTTGTAGTGTTTCATAAGTATTTCTGTTTTTTTTTTCCCTAGAGGACCAAATATTCATAGAAAAGCTCCAAAAAAAACAAAGCCTTTTTATTTCTCACACAAATTTTTGTATCTCCAAAGTAAATGTTGAAACTAAACTCATTCCTGCTCTGTGAGACGCCCCGAGTGCTTGTTCATAAGCAGCTGAAGTCTGAAGGTGTTTATCTTGAACCAGTAAAATTCAGTGGAAGGTTATCGACAGAGGGAAAAACACACGTCTCACACTGAAAGCCGACAGACTCCTGACTCATTTTAGATCAGACTCACGGCCAGAAAATCGTTCATTTCTTTATACGGAGTGAAAATGTCCTATAGGTCCATATACAAGTGTGCTGGTAAAACGTATATGATGATGAATATCTCAGAATCAGTCTATCGTGACCATGATTTATCACAACATCGATATCATGCCGTTGTATTACCAGCCCTACACGTGATCAGTTGTTTATTACTCTAAAAATGTTTCCATTTATTCTGCTAATTTCCACATGTTGCTTTTCTTTCAGACTGCATTAGTAATGTGAGAATGTGAACGAACGAGTGGAAAATCTGTACCCAAGCAGATTTCATGCCTGTGGTGTTGCTTTGGTCTTCAAGCAGACAAACAGTTTTTCACCTTTTTCTCATAATAGCGCTTGTTTGTAAATATTGCGATAATAATTTCTACACGGTGGCTTAGTGGTTAGCGCGTTCGCCTCACACCTCCAGAGATACAGACTGTTAACCGATTACTTACTCGATATATGGCCAGTTCTAACACTCTACTTAAAACTAAACTGTTATTAGCTTTCACTCAAAAGATGGTTATTAACATTTCATTTAAATTGAAGCTCTTCTTCTGCCCATTTTACAGCAATGCAACTTGCTGACATGTTAATCATAGCATTAGTCACCATAGTCACCAGACAGCGACAGCACACGGGGCAGACGTTTCAAATAAAAATATGTTTTAAACAGGGGGCACGGTGGCTTAGTGGTTAGCACGTTTGCCTCACACCTCCAGGGTTGTGGGTTTGATTCCCGCCTCCGCCTTGTGTGTGTGGAGTTTGCATGTTCTCCCCGTGCCTCGGGGGTTTCCTCCGGGTACTCCGGTTTCCTCCCCCGGTCCAAAGACATGCATGGTAGGTTGATTGGCATCTCTGGAAAATTGTCCGTAGTGTGTGTGTGTGTGAGTGAATGAGAGTGTGTGTGTGCCCTGCGATGGGTTGGCACTCCGTCCAGGGTGTATCCTGCCTCGATGCCCGATGACGCCTGAGATAGGCACAGGCTCCCCGTGACCCGAGAAGTTCAGATAAGCGGTAGAAAATGAATGAATGAATGAATGAATGAATGAATGAATGAATAATTTCTGCTTGTAAAATAGCCAAATTAGACCGGAACATTGCTGAAAACGCACAATAGCCATGTCTAGCTAACGATTTTAGGTCAGAAGATTAAAAATAAAAATTCAACCTTTTGGGTTTATAGTAAACACGATTTGGCGATTTCTAGACGTTAACGCTTGAAACTTTTAGAAACTTTCCTGCAACGATTCTGTGTCATTATAGTGAGCGGAAATGAAAACGTAACTGTTTCTGTTTGGCTGTTTTTTAATCAAATTTTCTAACTTTCAACAACGTTACAATGAAAACTATCAAACAAAATGGCTAGAATTGTGGATAACAGCTTGTGTAATCGCATCCGCTAGATAATAAGCTAATTCGGTTGTGGTGGTTTTAGCTGAGGTACGTTCGCAGCTCACCTGGCAGCCGTCGTACAGAGATGTTATAAAGGGCATCTTGTCGTGCGTCATCTCCTCGTCGTTGCTGGCACGGAAGCGCAGGGCGTGTTGGTGCCCGTGGCTGGTGGCGTCGTACCAGCCAGCCGAGTTCTGGCAGATGTAGGTGAAGCTCTGTCTGGCTGTGGCACTCAGAAGCTTCAGGAAGGTCAGCTGGACCACAGGGACCGTGATGCCGTCAGCGTCTATATAGGAGAACTGCAGGGGGTGAAACCAGACGAGCAGGTCATCAGCTACACATCGTACAGATCTCGATTAACCCTGTTGGTTCGCATGTTAGGAGCTCATTAGTGAAATCTGCCACTGGTTGGTGAGCACTTTTTCTGAGAGTTCACAAGAGACGCACAATCTTCTAGTCATAATGCGAGCAGGGTGACATCTGACGGAGCGAATCTGCGTGACAAGGTCACATGTGTCGGTCTGTATGAATGGGCTCGCGGTGAGCAAAATGTCCGCCGTGGCTCTGAACTGTGACTGATGGAGATATTTCATATGAAAAAGTTTTGGCCCGAGGCTTCGCAGACACATACTAATTTCTCCTCCAAGACCACATTCATTATTTATTTCTTTATTTTTTAATTCCATTCACTGCCAGACACGGACTTATTCATATCACTCAGTTCTTTTAGTTTAATACCCGAGCCTCTTCCTTTCCCTTTAATTACATATCAGACATTTAATAATGGCTGAATGATCCTATAGCTATAATAAGAACCCAGAGTACATAATAATACATAATACATACAATCAGTATCTCATTTTCTGAAGAAGAAGAAGAAAAAAAAAACAAGCTGATTTACTAACATTACCAAAAGACTGTTTTTGACAGGAGTGAATTAGCATGATCACTTGTCAGCTTTTTTTTTGCATGAATATGTAATTCGGGGCTTTTCTGCATAAAAGTGTAAAATAACTTGCATCGTGGAGGTAATGCGAGGGAATATGTTCAGTAGCTAAACGAAATGGAATAGCAATTGTGTTCGCATTATATATTTATAACAAGAAATGTTATTTCGGGGGGACACGGTGGCTTAATGGTTAGCACGTTCGCCTCACACCTCCGGGGTTGAGGGTTCGATTCCCGCCTCCGCCTTGTGTGTGTGGAGTTTGCATGTTCTCCTCGTGCCTCGGGGGTTTCCTCCGGGTACTATGGTTTCCTCCCCCGGTCCAAAGACATGCATGGTAGGTTGATTGGCATCTCTGGAAAATTGTCCTTAGTGTGTGAGTGAATGAGAGTGTGTGTGTGCCCTGTGATGGGTTGGCACTCCGTCCAGTGTGTATCCTGCCTTGATGCCCGTTGACGCCTAAGATAGGCACAGGCTCCCCATGACCCGAGTAGTTCAGATAAGTGGTAGAAAATGAATGAATGAATGAATGAAATGTTATACACCATGATACACCATGGCAGGTCTGAGCTTGGTTGTACTGCATCAGCAGGGTCTGTAAGATTCCAAAGCAAACTGGGATTTCAAGATGTTATTTTGAAGAAGCACAAAAAAGGCAAAACGCAGCACATAAAAGACAGAATTACTCTCTTAACCCTGAAAGATGTTCAGCAGTGCCATCAGCAAAGAAACGGTGGAAACCAGTGAGACCCAGGTTTATCATCATCCTGTCTGGAGAAGTCTGGCCAAAAGTGGTCTTCATGGCAGAATTGTGACCAAAAAAACACACCTCCGACATGAAAGCGAGGCAAAACGACTCGAGTATGGATGGAAACATATGAACTGGTGATCTGGACTGATGAGATTTGAAATATTTGGCTGGAGGCAGGTTGTTCACTGAAAGGCTGAAGAGAAGTACAATAATAAACAGTGAAGCATGGTGGAGGTTCCTTGCCGGTTTGGAGCTGCGTTTCTTCAAAAGGAGTTAGAGGTTTGGTCTGGATTAATGGTGTTCTTAATGCTGAGAACTACAGGCAGATATTTATCCATCACGCAGTACCATCAAGGAGGTGGCTGATGACATTTATCCTGCGGCAGGACAGTGACCTCAAACATACTGTACAAGCAATGTCATTAAGAACTGTCTTCAGTGTAGAGAAGAACAAGAAGTCCTGGTAGTCATGGTTTGGGAAACCAATGAGCCCTGATCTCAACAACGTCATGTCTGTCAGCGATTACATGAAAGGGCAGAAAGGTTTGAGGCGGTCTGTGTGAAGAATTGATGCTGTTTTAAAGGCAAAGGCACAAAACCTAATTCGTATATCATCCCCTGCTCTTACCTCTTACTTGTCAGGGATTTCTACTTCTAATACCTGGATTTATTATACTGTTATTCTTTGTAGATCACCCATAAGATTCCATGTAGTCCATTGCACAGATAACAATACGATATGTGCTGCGGCACGCAACAATATTCACAATCCATCAGAATGTTCGCAGTTGCAACTCATCTTCTTTACGATGACCTCGATATGATGCATGGAATCGTTTTTCTAATCCAAAACCTCCATAGGTTAGGTAATGTTCTCGAGAATGAGTTCAGAGTAAAATTTCAGCTCTACGTGGAGACTTTCAGTCATACTGACAGTCAGTTTTGTGATAAGACGAAGGATTTTAAAGAGGCAAAAAGCGACGAAGCGTACCTGTTTACCCCTCCTGTAGCGGCTGTACCAGCTCCCTGGCTTCTCCTTGCTCCAGGCTGCGAGCTTCACCTGGTATTAAACAATAGAGACACAGATCAGAGATCCGAAGCGCGAGTGTGTGGGAATCAAGGCCGGCGGTACGTGACTGTGCTTTGGGACCCACCGTTTCGATTCGTTTATCCGGGTGCAGACAGGTTTCCCCGTCAGCCGTGAAGTTGCAGAACACCTTGATGGAATCTTTATTGCAGCCCTGATTTGGGTCAATCCAATATTCACCTGAAGAGGGGTGTACATGTGGAGTTAGAGCATTTAAATACTTTGTTTAAACAGTAATATTATTGGACATAACAAAACAGAGATCAGAGATACCATCTTTATAATGCGGGTGGCACAACATCAGCTCTTTGCAGGTGCGTGCCGGACTCTCGAATGTTCCCAAAGGCTTCCTCATCAGCTCCACTTCCATCTTCATGGAGTTAAGTGAAGCGAATACCTCCTCCATGCCCTCAGCTTCTTCCAGAGGTGCATCGGCCTGCAGGAAGTCTTCCATGTTCAGCTGAATCTCAGCCTCCTGCTCGTCTTCAGCGGCCGCAGCTTCTTCGCTTGTTCCTTCTCTGTTGCGGTTGGAGTTTCTCCTGCGCTTCTTGCGACCCTCTCGAATGGGCAGTGGCTCGATCATGGTGGCTGCTGGACCCTGAAGGCAGCACACGTAAGAGTGAAAAATCCTATCGATGATTGAGATATTGTATACATTTTATTTTAAAGATGCCGTTTGTAATTTATAGTGCCCCCTGTTTCCCGTGAGGTGAAAAGCAACTGCTGCCTTCTATGTTAACACTCTTCTGTTAAAAACATGCAAGCCTTGTATTGTGCTGCTTAAGGATGAAGTCGTGCCAAGCAGCACTGTTCCAGCTCAGCAAGGAGCTCATTTCAGGGCCAGAAATATGTAAATAATAATCCATAATTATGTAAATAAGTAAATTAGGCTAAATACTGCTAAATGCTGTTAATAGAAATGTAAGTCACTGCCCAAATTCAAGCAAGAGCAGAGTTGCACAATGCTAAATCTTTGTTAAATTATTTTTAAATTGCATATTACATACTGAACCTTTAAAATTCATCACCTAGTACCTAGGTGATGGATCGATATATCGTGCATACAAGATCCTTGTTTTTTGTAGTGCATAATGAGATATTTTTCCTACAAACATTCCAAGAATTTTGCAATTTAGAGAGAGAGAGAGAGAGAGAGAGAGAGAGAGAGAGAGAGAGAGAGAGAGAGACTAGTGCCCTGACTATAGAGCAGATTGAGACACACCCAAGTTGCCTTTAGAGTAACTGAATAAAAAGCAGTTTTTTTCCCCATTAAACTAAAGATATCAAGTTCAATCATAAGTCCCATGCTGTTAAAGTGGGTCATATCTCTCCAGCATCCATCATCATCCATGTGCATTTATGGGAATAAATGAATAGCTTCTCCGTTCCTTTTCTGAACGTTTTAACCTCTGTCCTTGTCAAGAGGTATACGGAGTGAAGATTTCCACTTTTTTCTAATCCTCTGTAAACCCCGTGGCTGTTCGGAGGTTATGGCGTAATAAATCCCGCTATAATGTACAGTACATGTGCAGAGTGTTAATAATACTGAGTGACAAATCTAACGAGGGTCTGTCATTAAACATTATTACGCTCAATATGGGAATTATAAAATACATCATAGTGTAAAAGTGTCACAAAATAGATCACGTGTAGAGTTACGTGTGGGTCTGAAAAGGTTAATGGACATCCAGTGATTATTAATTGGACCCTGTCTTTCTATTCGGCTTTGAAATCCTGTCCTACATTATACATGTAAAATCCCTGACATGAGCTTTAATAAGGTGTGAAGAGAAGATTTATGAAGGGCTTACAGGTAGTCCTGGTGGGCCTACAGGTCCTGGGTCTCCTCTCGGACCGACGGCTCCCTGAGAAGGGAAGAGAAATAAAGAGAAAGCGCTAATTATTGCACCCGAACACCTCCCAAATACCCTGTTACCATCTGGCAGCAGGCGCGAAAGGATTATACAGGAGATGAGCAGCAGAATTGCTTTCACACATGGCTTGCACAAAAACAATACAATACAATAAAGAAGAGGGCTGCTATAAAAAAAATACAATGTCTTGTCTACAGGCACTCAGAGACCATCCTACATCACCAACACGGCATTCATCACAGGAAAGGTGGAGAGAAACGGAGAGTAAGAGGAAAGGTGACTGAATGAGAGAGATACAGTGAGAGGAAATTTGAAGGTCAGCGAGGATAAACAGAAGGTTCGGAATGTTCAGCATGATGAGGTGAGCAAGGGGAATGAGGTGTGTGTGTGTGCGTGTGTGTGCGTGTGTTAAAGATCATACGAAAACAAGGTACAAACCTCATCTCCTTTGGATCCCTTCTCACCCATGGCTCCCTAATAGTGATAAGAAAAATAGTTGAGCTCAAAAGTATGTGTACCCTCATTTCCACTACAGCATTTCACACACAGGAAATTTACTTCATATAAATCAGCTAGATCATTTTTGCCTGTTTATCAGAGATATAATTCTTTTTATTCCTGAACTTTCCAGTGTTTTATTACAAACTTATTGACATTATTTATGCACTCAGATTAAACCCGAAGGATCACTCAGATAAGCTAGTAGCTATAATAACCTGACGATTACTTACGAGAACTCATGCTAGGCTGTGATTTTCACTGCTGTATCTACCGCTACACACATGTAGCCTTCGTTATTTGACAATACTTTCGTATGTAAACGATTCGAACAACATTTCAGAAAGTAATATAAAAGTCAACTTTCTGTTACTTTACGAGATTTTCCTGTTTTCTAGCACAGACAAAGCTCAAACAATACACACTTTTCACCTGAAGTGATCCTGGCAAAGAGTGTCTGATCACAAAATCCCATAAATATAAATAAAGAACTGCATACGATAGTGCTACAATGAGGTCTTGCTGAAGTAGTGAGTAGAAAGTTTGTCTTGTAGATTTAAAAATATATCTAGGATAGGAAAGCAGAGCGAAGACTGTCTGTGCTGCAAATAGAGCTAGTAATGTTCAATACCGTGTGTCACCAGGAAGCCTGCTTTTGTGCCTCGATATATTAATGTTACAAATTCCATATAATAACGCAGTTCGAGCAAGTAAATGATTGCATAAGCTTAGGGCTAACAAGGGGTTTGTTAACACAGGAGCAACATCTAATGACGTTGTTCTTTAGCTGCACCCTGTATGGGGTCACCATACATGCATATATGATTTTGGCACAGGTTTTACACCAGATACCCTTCCTGACACAACCCTGCCATTTTATCCTGACTGACTTGGGACCGGCAATGAGAGTTAACCCCTCAGAGATTCGGTTGGTTTGCTGCCGCAGCGGTGAGCGTACAGGTTCCTACAGCTTTGTCACCAGGGAACATGAAGATCCATGTCAAAATGAGTGAAAGAAACCAAGTGAGAAACCAAGAGTGAAAAACCAAGTGAGACAAGAAAACATAAAAACAATCTCAGAACATAGGCAATACATAACTGCAACGCACAACCTCACGACCTTTAGCAGGATGTGGAGTAAAGATGAACTCTTGAAAATTCAAACCAGAGCACAAAGAGAAGCTGAAACAAAATAAACGACACAAAAGTCACGCTAGAAGCAAGATTCATCAGTACTTACAGAAAGTCCAGGAGGTCCTGGAGGCCCAGTAGGACCTGGAAGTCCAACAAATCCCTGTATGTCACATGAGAAATTTACATCATTAATCACTGAGACATGCAGCAAGGTACCGAACCCCCCCATAAATGGCTGCCCACTGCTCCGGGTTGTGTGTTCACGGTGTGTGTGTGTGTGTGTGTTCACTGCTGTGTGTGTGCACTTTGGATGGGTTAAATGCAGAGAACAAATTCTGAGTCTGGGTCACCGTATTTAGCCGTATGTCACATCATCACATCATCATCATCATCATCATCATCATCAGTATATTAACACTGATAACAGTGATATATTATATACTGCATGTACCGAATCTCCTTTAGGACCAGATATTCCCTCATTTCCAGGCAAACCTCGGTCACCCTTTTCCCCCATGTCTCCTGGAGGCCCGATGAGTCCGATCAAACCTCCATGACCCTGTCGAACACACAAGGAGCAGTACTTAAGAATCTGTTCTCGGACATATATTTGCTTTTATCCAAAGCTGTACCAAACAAAATAGCATGCGAAACGTATGAACCAGATTTAATCTGAATATTTAGCTTTTAAAATTTAGAACATTATTATGATCAGCTCTGCCCCTGCACTCACTACAAGTATTTTACCTTTTCTCCCTTGCTGCCTGGATCTCCTTTCAGTCCTGGCAGTCCGGCAGGTCCCTATAACAGCAAATAAAATGATTAAAGAGGAGGCTCAGTTTCCCACGAGCCTAAATTGATCACAGCCTAAATCAATCAGGAGCTGTACTAGATACAGTGGTGGGTCGATGACAGAGTGAGAAAACCACCAGAGCTCCTACCATTGGGCCGGGAGGTCCAGTCTGTCCAGGGGGACCGTTTAAACCCTGTTCTCCCTGAAGAGGAAGCAGAAAGATTGATTAACCAAAGGCAGATTGATTTGTGGAAAGGTCTAGCCACACAGTTTGGGTGTGTTTTGATTAGTCTGATATTGGAGACTGTGTGTCATAGTGTTTGACTCACTGCAGGGCCTGGGATCCCACGTGGTCCCTCTGGACCAGGTCTTCCAGGCTGTCCTTGGGGTCCTAGGGGTCCTGTCTTTCCAGGTGGACCCTCGGAGCCTGGTGAGCCCTGGAACAAAAAAAGAGCCATACTAAAAATTCTGTGTGATACTTGAAGAGTGTGACTCAAATATACACAAAAGTTCACCTTTGCTCCCTTCTTCCCCTGTTTCCCTTCACTCCCTGCAGCACCAACGTGACCCTGTGAGAAATAAAGCCGACCTCACTCTAGATATTTTCAAAGCACTGTTTTTTACATAAATAAGGCAATCAACAACTTGTAATAAAATAAAAAAATGCACCCTCCGCCCTGGTGCTCCAGGAGGTCCCGGTTCTCCAGAAGCCCCTGGTGGTCCCTGTTGACACACAAATTTATTTTCCCAGTACATTATTTCAATTTCATAGTACTTTCCATATTTATGTGCATCAACATTACAATTTACTAAACACTTACAGCTTTCCCAGGCTCTCCATTATCTCCCTTTGGTCCTGGTCCACCATCAATACCCTGCAGGTGACATTTATAGAGGCATAAAATGCACCAACATGCCATGCTACAGAATAAAATCATTCTTTGCTCAAACAACAGCAATGATCGGTGACAGTAGCTGGCTTTTAAGGGCACTTACATTTGGACCTGCCTCACCAGAGGGTCCTGAGTCTCCAGGAAATCCGATGGGGCCCTATGAGGATTTAAAACATCTCCTTACAGAAAACTATGTATGCAACATTGACACAACAAGAGTCAAAACCATGCTGAGAAAAAAAAAAAAAAAACAAAGATTATAGAGTTAAATTCATTGCCGCTGAGGTGCTTCTCTTCTCACAGCACAAAAACACCGCGACCACAGTTTCTGAAATGAGCTTATTAAAATGTATCTATCTGCTATCACAGCGATGCCACTGTGGTGAACACAGTGTAATTAGCTCATAGCCTAGCTGTCACAGCACTAGCTGTACCGCTCGTTTAGATACCCAAGACTGTGAACTATTCGGCTAATTCCTGATTATTTCACTGTAGATTTGCTTACTGTGACCTTGTGTCATCTACTCCTTAAAACGCCGTATAGAAAGCAAAGCTAGCTGGAGGCAGTAAAGATCACTCGTGCACAAAAAAGCTGTGTGAGGAAGAAAACCGACTCAGATTCTGATTATGGGGCAAAGCAGGAAGCTGACAAAGGCATAGTCCTGATTCTGATTAGTGAACAGAGTCGATTCAGCTGAAGTTCTCTGTTCTGAGTTTTACAACCATGATGACCATAAGGTCTACTTTACGATATAAACACAATCGAAAGGAAGGGAAACTACTACATCTACTAGCAATAATGTCACTATTATACCACTATAAATACCACCAATATTTCTACTACTACTATTAATACCTATTTCTACTGCTACCACCACCACCATACTCTTCTCCTCGTCTTCCTGCTTCTCCTACTACTACAATAGCAACCAATAGGGCATAACACGGGGCTGTCAAGTGTCACGCATTGAGAGTGACAGATCACTCTTTTATCTGGGTAAGATTTACCACAACAACCAATGAAAAAAAAACATTCACTAGAGAGGGTATTTTCGATGGTCGGTTTGAACAAAACCTCAACACGAAACAGCTCGTCTCTGGACAGGACATTGTCCTCGATCATGACCCTAAAAATGTCTATGACACCAGTCATAATCTCTCTCTCTCTCTCTCTCTCTCTCTCTCTCTCTCTCTCTCTCTCTCTCTCTCTCTCTCTCTCTCTCTCTCTCTCTCTCTCTCACACACACACACACAAATACAAATTAATAAATGGAAATTAAACAATACTTTGTACTTGGTGATCCTACAGTACAGTGATCCTTACCAAACCCCCTTATTTATTTATTTATCTATCTATCTATCTATCTATCTATCTATCTATCTATCTATCTATCTATCTATCTATCTATCTATCTATCTATCTATCTATCTATCTATCTATCTATCTATTTTAATTAACATTCATACCAGTACATTTTTATTATATTTCTTATTTTTATTTGTGCTACCACCACCATCACCACCACCACCGCCACCACCACCACCACTATGTCCTACTAATACTATCAATACTCTACTCCTCATCTTCCTCCTTCTCCTCCTACTACAATAGCAACCAATAGAGCACAACATTTACATGAATAATACTAGAGCTACTTATGACTGCTACTATTAACATTCATACTAATACATTTTTATTAAAGGACGTGAGCTGGTAGACATGACGTATAGTTTTTATAACACTGCAATTAAACTATTATTATTATTTTCTCCAGTACTTCACCTAGACCTGCTTTACTCTGTCATAAAATCAGCACATGTCTATCTATCAGTACAATAACACAATCACTTCAACCGACAGTTAAATTCGTTCGGGTTTTATGCGGAAATTACACAGGTGATGTGAATTGAAAACCCATGATGAATGAAGATCTAATGGCAGGAGTGAAGAGTCTCACAGGAGCTGCTCTGGAACTCACCGGGTTTCCTTTGGGTCCGTCCTCTCCTGGTGGACCTCGGATTCCTGGGGGTCCAGCGGCACCGGGGGGACCCGTGTCCCCTTTCTCACCCACGTCTCCTTTCTCACCCTGTGAAGCAGCACAAGTGAGAAGGTTACACGCTTATCCTGAGAGACAAAGGAGAACCTGAGCTGAAAGAAAGCTATAAACTCACAGGAGGGCCCGTTTCACCCACGTTTCCTGGATTCCCCGCCTCTCCGAATTCACCCTTAATACAGAACAAGGGGATTAACAAGGTAAAGAAATACATGACTTTCAAAACAGTATTTTGTAATTTGTATTTTATAGCCATTAAATATTCTGGCAAAAAAGTGTATAGCACAAATGACTGCCTTGTCAGCAGTAATGTTGTCATGACAGATTTTAAGGTGTTGTTCTGTAACTTGTTGTTACTAAAGCATCGCTTCATTTGTGCTTTTGAATTTTATAGATGCATGAATGATAAACACATTTGTAGAATGTATACAAAGTACAAAAACCAAAAAAAAAAAATGTAACATTTATAATTAAACAATAATAAAATACAGTTCTGGTCCCATGTATTCTAAACTAAAGTTTTATTTTATTTTTTTCCAAAAATTGTGTGTAATTACGTGTATTATGTGTCTAGAAAATATTTGCACATAATATTATAATTATTATATATTGTAATACTATTCTAATTTGCCCACCTTTTCTCCTACTAAACCAGGCTGGCCAACTCCACCGGGTATCCCCTGAGGACCCTGAAACCATGGAAAGACCAAAGTAACTTTCTCTCTCTCTCTCTCTCTCTCTCTCTCTCTCTCTCTCTCTCTCTCTCACACACACACACACACACACACACATACATACTCTCTCTCTCACTCTCTCTCTCTCTCTCTCTCTCTCTCTCACACACACACACATACTCTCTCTCTCAC
This sequence comes from Tachysurus fulvidraco, assembly GCF_022655615.1. Taxonomy (NCBI): domain Eukaryota; kingdom Metazoa; phylum Chordata; class Actinopteri; order Siluriformes; family Bagridae; genus Tachysurus; species Tachysurus fulvidraco. The sequence continues at coordinate 4,921,289 of NC_062541.1, read as the reverse complement.
TCTCTCTCTCTCTCTCACTCTCTCTCTCTCTCTCTCTCTCTCTCTCACACACACACACACACACACACACACACACACTCTCTCTCTCTCTCTCTCTCTCTCACACACACACACACACACACAGAAACACACACATACTCCCTCTCTCTCACTCTCTCTCTCTCTCTCTCACACACACACACACACACACACACATACTCTCTCTCTCTCTCATTATGCTTTTATAACTGGTTAGTTAACACTTTACACAAATCTATGATTACTGTGATTTTTAAGTCACATATTGTCTTGGCAAAACTGTTTAAAATTCCTTAACATGCTCACTCACTCACTCACACACACACACACACACACACACACACACACACACACACACACACACACACACACACACACACACACACACACACACACACACACACAACACACACACACACACACACACACACACACACCACACACACACACACACACACACACACACACACACACACACACACACACACACACACACACACACACACACACACCTTGCATTATACCACTGTTTTTAAGATGAAAGACGGTATGATTATTGATTCCACACCACATGCTCTCCCTATAGACTTCAAATCACATCATATTAAGCCAAAGCTCTGTATCAATGCCGCATTTCCTAAAGTACTACTGCATTTCTGCTCGTCCTTGATCTGAGACTAAACTTAAATAAAGGACAGGTGAGTCTTGATACAGCTGCTACTGTATATTCTGAACATTGTTTAACTGCTGGTCTTTATGTGCAGAGCTTCTGTGTGAACGGATGAGCAGTTGGTACTGTAGGTAACCTGCCACCTTTCCTACCGTCACTACACACTTCCTAGGGCATGACATTTTGCAGTATCTTTTAGTATATGATGCAATACCACAAAATATTCTGTATCTGTATTCACTGTTAAACCTAAAGTGGGTGTGGCCCGATTTTTTTTTTTATTCGATTTTATTTAAACGGATGTAAGGAAAGGATAAACGGATGGACGCTGTACGATCCATTATCTTTTCATCCCGAAAGATGTATTCATATTCTGTTACATCCTTACATCCCTGCTTCCTCAGAGCCACCTGTCTCTCTTGTCTCGTCTCGTCTCACTACCACGCTGCAGACTTTTCAATTATTAACAAGCGGATGATGTTGAGAGGTGGCCATTAACAGAGGTAAATATAACTCCCTCTCAAGGATGAGAATCTAATGCTGCTTAATCTTTCATAGTGCAGTAAATATAACTCACACCCAGAGATCATAGTCTTCGAGTGAATAATTCAAAATGTTCAAAATCGGGTGGGAAAAAGAAAAAGAGAGATGAAGATACCACGAGGTGAGTGAACATACTGCCAACATTAGCTAGGTAATTATATACGTTCACGGTGCATTAATTCCCTCTTCCCTACACAAACAGGGTGTATCTTATCTACTGTAGATAGATAGCAAGCACCGTGGCTGGTAGGAGAAGCCATTAGAGCCGAGGATATGTCGAATCAAAGGCTACAAAGCACACTAGCCTTGTTATGAGTCACCTAGAGAGCAGGGTTATTATTTCAGCTCCAACCAGCCGTCAGCGCTATCCTCCTGCCTCATGGGTGTAAATATGTCCTATTGTACAGCACTGCAGGGGCACAAGGACACTTACCTCTCTGCCAGTGGATCCCACAGGACCTCTGGGACCGTGTTGTCCTGGGGGGCCCTGATGAAATGTGGAAAACACAGGTTTTTATCATTCATTATGCATCCAATCACATTCCACTTTCTCCTTAGGACTCTCCTTGGCCTGACCCTTTTACTGACAGTCTCACTCCGTCTTTCTGTTTCATCAGCACTTCTTGCAGTCGATGTCAGAAAAGTGGTTTTCAGTGCACCTCATCATCTGTCGCTGACACAGCGGTGACAGACCATTGCGAGCAGCCTCATTTTCCCCCCTACATTCTTTTTATTTCTGCTGCTCTCGCCATGAGTTTTAATGAGCACCATCTCACCTGTCTTACATTCCTGCAATACTGAACTTTTTTCTACTACTCATCAATTCAACCTGTCCAGTCTATCACAGTAACCCAAGCCTAACCTTAATCAAACCTATACCCAACCATTTGTACTGACTCTAACCCAACCGCAAGCCTAAAAACCTAAATTAGTCTAAACACCAACCATAACCCATTTCTAAACTTAACCCAACCTCAATGCTAAATCCAAGCATTAACAATAACCCTAATCCATACAGTCTAACCAGGGAAGTGGTAGCTCAAAGGTTTGGACGTTGAGCTATAGATCAGATCGTGTGTTCATATCCCATAACAGCCAAGCCGCTACCCCTGGGCCCTTGAGCAAGTCCCTTAGCCTTCAACTGCTCAGTTATATACTGTAAACAAGATCCTAGCCCCAACCGCAAATCCCTAACACCAATCCTAATCTAAATTACTAGCCCTAAACCTACAGTACCTTCAACTCAAAATGTAACCGAAATGCAATCACAATCCTTACCCTAACCCCAACCTTAACAGCAATCCTAATGCTATCCTAATTACTCTTAGAGAACTTTTTTTTTAATATTATTTTATTAATGTTTAATGTTATTTAATTCGCTTGTTTGAATTTGTATGGTGACCTTGACTGACTTGAAAGGTGCCTATAAATAAAATTTATTATTATTATTATTATTATTATTATTATTATTATTATTATTATTATCAACATAAACATTCTAACATAAACCTGCCCTTAAAACTTTCCCCAAATAAAATCCAAAGGCAAATTCTAATCCTAATCCCCAATTCCAAACACCAAGTCCAACACCAACCCTTTCAAATCTCAGACAAATCTCCCCCAAATAAAGCTTTTAGTCCATGAGGCATCTGCCTGCACACACTGGATTCTAACACTCAATAAAAATGATACTGACTCTGCAAGAAGAGAGGTGGAAAATCCAATGATCTCCACCATGCACACACTTCACAGCAGGATGCTCTGGCTTTGTTTGGCCTTCTGATTTTGATGTACTTTGTCTAAACCAGCTTTTGTCAAACTGCTTTTTGCATTCCTTCATGCCTGACAGGGCCATGCGAAGCCTGCCACAAAGGAGCATGCTCATTAGATGGTCCAGGCTCATGGTAATCTGATTAACAGCTGTCACAGTGCCTTCCTCCTAACCATCGATGCATCTCTCTATCTTGCTCTCTCTTTCTTTCTCACTGATGTCACTATTCCTTAAAAGACCCATCACACACTTACGAAAGCCTCCATTTCATATCCCAATGTACCTCTTTTGCTTCTACCATCATTCTGGAGACATGGTAGTCTATAAGAATGAGTGAATCCTGGTTATCTCCTCTACAGCGGTCCATTAATACTGTACATCCACACTGACATTTGATTTCCACAACTAATACTTTTTTTTTGGAACCATGTGAGCACCATAATTAATGTCTGATAACCTTTACAGAAGGTTTACAAATTATATCTTGGCCTGAAAAATGCTAGTCCTTTAAAGAATATGCTAATTTATTTACTAGTGACTGAACATGCTAATTTGTTTTGCCTCTAGATCTCATTAAGATACCGGCTCTCATTAAGAGACTTCATTTGATTTGCGTTCTCTTTTCTTTTTTGAAACATGATTCATGCCCGATTGGATCCAGACTCTGAATATGCTCGACATACCTCTATGAATCCGTTTAATAATTATTTCTTATAAATGCTTAAAACTGTTGAGATAAATAAAAAGAAATGCATAAAAAGAAATTACTCGGATTCCCGAAGCCACTTCGTTATAACTGCATATAGCGTAGACTTGATCAGCTAAATAATAATGTAAGAGGCAGAGCTTAATGAATTTACTGTACATTCATCATGATTGACAAATCCAGCGGCTCCACAGAGACTGAGGTTTTTCTTCTAAACAAACATTTTATTTTGACTGATGATATTTGATGAATTACTGATTTACTGAATTGCTATGGGGGGGGGGGGGGGCACGGTGGCTTAGTGGTTAGCACGTTTGCCTCACACCTCCAGGGTTGGGGGTCGATTCCCGCCTCCGCCTTGTGTGTGTGGAGTTTGCATGTTCTCCCCGTGCCTAGGGGGTTTCCTCCGGGTACTCCGGTTTCCTCCCCCGGTCCAAAGACATGCATGGTAGGTTGATTGGCATCTCTGGAAAATTGTCCGTAGTGTGTGTGTGAGAGAGAGTGTGTGTGAATGAGAGTGTGTGTGTGTGTGCCCTGTGATAAGTTGGCACTCCGTCCAGGGTGTATCCTGCCTCGATGCCCGATGACGCCTGAGATAGGCACAGGCTACCCGTGACCCGAGAAGTTCGGATAAGCGGTAAAAATGAATGAATGAATGAATGAATGAATGAATGAATGAATGAATTGCTATGACACTAAGATAAGGTAGTATTTACGAAGCTACATGAACCCTACATGGTCCCTTACTAAGGGTTATTTCTGACATCTGAGTCAAGTGAATGAATATGCTGCTAGCATAGGGTTAACAACAACTGGCTTTGTAACTCACAGGTATGCTAGCATTATGGAAACTTATAACAACCTTATGGCACTGTAATCACATGTATACTTTCTTTTGGACTAAACTAGAGCATTTTAATCAGGTGCATCAGGTCACAAGGTGTACACTTAGCTTTTGTCTTAGATGATCCTTATGTCACTTCATTCAGGTGTTATGGCAACTTGACAAACAGTGTGTAGGACAACTAAGGCATTTGGAATAAGGTTTTTGTATGTTTATGTTGTCTGTAATAAAGTGTTTATATAGCCATATGATATAATGTAATATCCATAAAACAATTAAATTATTGCTCATAACATTTAGAAGAAATAATACTTTTTTTATATAAAAGTAGCTTGATTCATTCTTGATTAGTCCATACAAGGTGTATGTTATATATGTTGTAAATGGGCACACTGTACCACAGAGCCGGTCCGTTAAATTCATTTCTAAATAAGATTCATTTCCATTTAAAGCAGGAATCAAAACATTAATCAGAGAACCGAGGAGAAGGAGGATGTATTTTTACCAGTGGTCCAACATGACCGCTCTCTCCCTTCTCTCCTGGGGGTCCAGGCATTCCCTGTTAACACAAAGGTACGGGTCATTAGAGTCGCTGTATGAACTACACTGACTGCAGACCATAAAAATTCTGATGGATTTCTTTACCTGCAGGCCTGGTGGCCCGGTGGCACCTACAAGTCCTCGGGGTCCTTCATCACCTTTCTGTCCATTCATACCCTGTTGGCCTCGGGGCCCTGGCTCCCCATCCAAACCCTAAAAGAGATCAGTTCTGACTTTAAACTGCTGAGCTGTTTGGCTTTGAGTTCATCACAGGAAGAAACTAAAGTCTGCTCAAATATGTATATGCATTTGCCACATAACTTGGACACATAATTTGCCCATTTAGAGAAGTCAATCAGCCTACAACACACTTCCGTCTGGGTACTTTCGTCTGGGTACTCTGGTTTCCTCAATCAGCCTACAACACACTTCCGTCTGGGTACTTTCGTCTGGGTACTCTGGTTTCCTCCATCAGTCCATAGAGATCATGCAGGTCAGAGCTCAGAGCTCAGAATTGAACCCCCAACCCAAAGGTGCTTTATTGTATATTATAATTATATTATATATAATTATATACAGTTTATTATGGTGGATTTACCTGTAGCCCATGTGGTCCAATAGGTCCTACACTTCCTGTTGGTCCTGGGGGTCCCTAAGAAACGAGAAACAATGTACTGATAGTTTTGTCATTCTCCTGATGACAAAACCGAATCAATATTTTTTCAGTCAATAAAATGAAGTCATTCTTACCGGCTCTCCTTTGTCCCCTTTGCTCCCTTTCTGGCCGGGACCTCCAGTTTCTCCCTGTAGGAACCCATGCACAGGTTTGTAAAATATCAGTTAGCATTAAAAAAAACATAAAATGAATTGCAGTATGTGCAATTTCACCCAATATACACACCTTGTCACCATCCTCCCCAGGTGGACCAGGTGGTCCAGCAGGTCCTGGTTGGCCGAGTGGTCCTGTTTCTCCATCGTGCCCAGCAGGACCTGTAGGTCCTTTCTCTCCCTGTGGGAGAAAATCAAAGAAGTTTGAGCTGAAAAAAGAAAAACAAAACAGTCTGGCTTGAACCGAATGCTCCAAGCGTGTATGGTTAGGTTCTTACAGGTTCTCCCTTCTCGCCCATTGGTCCAGCGGACCCGATTCCTCCAGCACGGCCAGGAAGACCAATCCCACCGGCTGGCCCCGAGGGCCCTCTCTCACCAGTAGCACCCTATGGAAAGATTTTGTGTGATCAATGTCCTCTCTGACATCATTTTAGATCCTACCCCTGATGTCCTCTCTGATATCATTTTAGATCCTATCCCTGATGTCCTCTCTGATATCATTTTAGATCCTATCCCTGATGTCCTCTCTGATATCATTTTAGATCCTATTCCTACTGCCCTCTCTGATATCATTTTAGATCCTATCCCTGATGTCCTCTCTGATATCATTTTAGATCCTACGCCTGATGTCCTCTTTGATATCATTTTAGATCCTATCCCTATGTCCCCCCACCCAAACCCCCCATCATAGATCCTATCCCTGATGTCCTCTCTGATATCATTTTAGATCCTATCCCTACTGCCCTCTCTGATATCATTTTAGATCCTATCCCTGATGTCCTCTCTGATATCATTTTAGATCCTATCCCTACTGCCCTCTCTGATATTATTTTTAGATCCTACCCCTGATGTCCTCTCTGATATCATTTTAGATCCTACCCCTGATGTCCTCTCTGATATCATTTTAGATCCTATCCCTACTGCCCTCTCTGATATCATTTTAGATCCTACCCCTGATGTCCTCTCTGATATCATTTTAGATCCTATCCCTACTGCCCTCTCTGATATCATTTTAGATCCTATCCCTGATGTCCTCTCTGATATCATTTTAGATCCTATCCCTACTGCCCTCTCTGATATCATTTTAGATCCTATCCCTGATGTCCTCTCTGATATCATTTTAGATCCTATCCCTACTGCCCTCTCTGATATCATTTTAGATCCTATCCCTGATGTCCTCTCTGATATCATTTTAGATCCTATCCCTACTGCCCTCTCTGATATCATTTTAGATCCTATCCCTGATTTCTGCCACTATTTTAGATACTATAATATTGCCCTCACTGACATAATTTTAGATCCTTTCCCTACTGCCCTCTCTTACATCATTTTAGACCCTGCTTCTGCTATTCTCTCTTACTCTTTAGACCCTGTCCCAGCTGTCCTCTCCATCATCGTTGATTTTGTTTCCTGTTCATTGTTTTCATACTGTTCCTACTAATCATTCAGGCACTGTTCATGATGTCCACTTTCATATAACCCTAGACATTCATTTTTGGACACAGAATTTTTGTTAAGTTTCTTCCTGTTGTCCTCCCTGACACCATTTTAGAGACTTGCTCACATTATTCACTTTAAGTCTTGCCATCTCAATGTGCACTTACAATTGCTCCTGCAGCACCAGGAGGTCCTTGTTCACCTTTTAAACCTGCAGCACCCTAACAATCCACAAAAACACACACAAACACAGTGAATAATTCAAACAGCATGAAACATTGCTTGCCTACAAAGCTCCTGCTATGTATTCTCAAGAACAATTTCTACATCGTGCATACTGCCAATTCTGCTGTCTGAGAAGACTAGATCAAACGAGTTGGGGTGTGTTATACCGTGGAGCCTGGCATGCCTCGACTGCCTCTAAACCCACGGCGCCCAGCAGGACCACTCTTTCCAGCAATCCCCATGGGGCCTGGATCACCCTAGAAACCAGAAAACACATCAAAATTGTTCTGTTTCAACACAAGCTAACAGTTTGCTTCCTTGTTGAAAGTCATTAGCAACATTTTCCAGACCTCCAGGGATTAATAATGGATGTGGCTTATTTGTAAGCAAACAACTGATAATGATGATGATGATGATGATGATGATGACAAAAAAAAAGATTGAAGTGATGCTCACTCACCTTGGAACCTTCTTTGCCTGCTGTTCCAGGTAGACCTTGCTCTCCAGGAGGTCCCGGAGCTCCAGGGTGACCTCTGTCCCCATTTGGTCCAGTCTCTCCAGTTTTGCCCTAAAATGAAGCATTCAAAATTAATTTTTTATCTAGAAAATGACAAAGTGTATTGTTGGAAAGGTCTTTTTTATTCTCACCTGTGGTCCGACCACTCCGACAGGTCCTGGTGGTCCTGTTTTCCCTTGGAATCCCTGCATGAAGAAATGCAATAGTCATATACACCAAATTCCCAATGCAATTATTAACCAGGCTGATTTATGCCTGGTAGAACCATTCTGACTTCCGACTCACCGGCTCCCCCCTTTGGCCTGGATGACCTGGCAACCCGTCTTTTCCTATCGGGCCCTGAAAAATGATGGCAACAACTTAGAACAGAAACACACTGACCCCTCTCCGAGAATTCTGCAGCTATAATGATGTGTAATGCCTACATTCGGTCCCTTGGGTCCTGGATATCCGTTTTGTCCCTGGGGTCCTTGAGGACCCTATGACAAGAGAGCAGAGGAAAAAAAATGAACACGTTTAAAGTTAATGTTGCCATTTTTTGAGCGGTTCTACACTGATACGAGGAGTACTTACAATTTAGAACTGAAGCATGTTAATAAGCTTGGATCCTTACATTATAGCACATTTACCGTAAGGATGCATAAATAAAAGTATTAAACATAAGTACAGTCTTTAATGGAGAATATATACCTTGTCTCCGGTGGGACCTGATGGGCCGTCGTGGCCAGAAGAGCCCTAGCAGAACAAAAGAATGAAACAGTAGAAACTCAGCATGCATTTGAAACATTTTTTATTGGAAAGCAAGCCTTCATCAAAATTTCACAAATCCTACATTTTTTATAGAGTTGCAGTGTAGTGTACGAATTATTTAAACCACACATGAACAAGAGTAAAAGAGAGAGGTGTTGATTTTCCTCACCTTGGCTCCCGGTGCTCCTGTAGCTCCCCTTGCCCCTCGGCCTCCACGTGCCCCCTGCGGCAAAAGTGACATAGCCATAAATCAGTTACTCAATGCACAGCTTGACCTTATTCAATGCTATTTCAGAATAACGCTCTAGATCTAGTTTCCTAAAAGCAACTAACATTTAATCAGTAGGCTTGCTCTACCATTTAATGATGTTTGGGAAATTTAATATGTTTTATGTGGTAGAGGTGGATATTTGTGAGATTTTCAAATGCACTGTTCAATACAGCTTCTTTATTGTGACAAATGCCAAACAGTGCATAATGTGATATATTCATTCATTCATTCATTCATTCATTCATTCATTTTCTACCGCTTATCCGAACTTCTCGGGTCACGGGGAGCCTGTGCCTATCTCAGGCGTCATCGGGCATCGAGGCAGGATACACCCTGGACGGAGTGCCAACCCATCACAGGGCGCACACACTCTCATTCACTCACACACTACGGACAATTTTCCAGAGATGCCAATCAACCTACCATGTATGTCTTTGGACCGGGGGAGGAAACCGGAGTACTCGGAGGAAACCCCCGAGGCACGAGGAGAACATGCAAACTCCACACACGCAAGGCGGAGGCGGGAATCGAACTCGCAACCCTGGAGGTGTGAGGCGAATGTGCTAACCACTAAGCCACTGTAACCCCCCTAATTTAATATAGCATATTCAAATTATATTATAATATTCTAGTACAGTATAGTATATATTCTATTGTATATAGCACAAGTTGACTCTTGGGTGGTGCAAAAGAAAAGTGTCTGGGGTTTAAATCACAACAATGTCAAAGCTTTCCATGGTCAGGAGTCCCATAGTGAAAAGTGTCCGTGCTCCGAGGGATGGCACTGATGTCTCTCCTGTCCGTCAAAGTGATTCTCACAAATCACAGACTTTTATAAGCATCCGGTATGTATGCATGTTTTTAAACGTTGAGCCACAAGGTTACATAGACAGATTATGTAGACAAAGGTGGGGTCATATTGAGGGAAAGGGCGTGGCTTGTCACTGGTATTCTAATTCACCTCACAAGCATCAGAAGGCTCTAAAAGTGATAAACTGCTCCTTTTAACTGCAGAGGTCATCAGAGACTCGTGTCCATACTATTATTCTATTATTTTATTTTAGTATGTTTTATTAATATATATCAGATGGTGTGTGTGTGTGTGTGTGTGTGTGTGTGTGTGTGTGGGTGTGTGTGTGTGTGTAGAGCTATTACACTTACATTTGGACCTCTTTCACCTGTTTCACCTGCTGTACCTGCAGATCCCTGCAAAGGAAGAGAAATAAAAATGAGTACATGAAAATGGCCACACACACACACACACACACACACACACACACACACACACACACACACACACACACACACACACACACACACACACACACACACACACACACACAAACCCACACACACACACAAACCCACACACACACACAAACCTACACACACACACACAAACCCACACACACACACACACACACACACTCACACACACACTCACACACACACTCACACACACACACACACACACACACACAAACACACACACAAACACACACGCACACAAACCTACACACACACACACAAACCCACACACACACAAACCTACACACACACAAACCTACACACACACAAACCTACACACACACACACACACACAAACCCACACACACAATTTCCATTCTGATTCCCTTACCCTCTTCCCCTTCTCTCCTGGCATGCCTGGCACTCCTGGAAAGCCGACAGATCCCTGCAGGCCAGAGCAGAGGCTAATCAATTAGTGTATTCCTCTCATTAATCTACTTCTAGATTTAATTAACCACAAATTAACCTCAGAAATCACATTACCATAAATAAACCCAACATTAATTGTTGTCTTTGATAACCTATTAATGACACAGAGCCTTTAATAGGCATTAATTTGCACTGGTGTAATTGATAATATTGAAATATTAATGTAGCATTAGAAAGACATTTCAGTCATGGCTCATCTCACGTCGCCCACAGCTTTTCTCGGGTTCGTACACGGGCTAGCATGAGCAGCAGGCTTACCTTAAGGCCTTGCCTTCCTGGATAGCCGGGTAACCCCGGGACACCGAGTTTTCCCTGGAGAGATGGAAGACACCAAAATGGGATGAATTAATGTTTATTATTAAAAAACTCTGCATGGAAAATTACTCAACACTCATTACTCCTACACCACACAGCCTTTAAGCTTTTGTAATTTTTGTATGCAGGTTTTTTTAGTATTATTTACCTGAAGATACAAGCCAAAGACTTGCTGTTGTTTACAGCTGCTATAACATACGTAATAGCCAGAATGTACTTGTTTAACAAAGATTTTATTATAAGATTTAGTTATAAGGAGGATTTTTTTTTAATGTTTCAAATTTAAGATTTAAAGATACTAAACGTATTTGTATTTACAGGTTTATTTGATATTTGAGCTTAAGTGTCCAGATATATTTTCTCGATATATGTATACTTAGATATATACCTAGATATTTTTTCTTAATAAGGAAATCAATGAAATTTTAACTGTCATCATAATCTGAATTGCTTTGAAATACAGAACAGCTGGCAGTCTTGAGCAACATAATATACAGACTAAAATTCTCATGATGTCTTCGGTAGCATGCGCTTAATTTTACAATAGCTGTGTGAAAAATATGAACCTTTTCTCCAGCAATTCCTAGAGGCCCAGGTTCTCCAATAGGCCCCAACTGGCCTTTAAGCCCCTCAGGTCCGTCCTCACCACGGGGCCCAGCAGGCCCATTGTCACCCTACACACACACACACACACACACACACACACACACACACACACACACACACACACACACACACACACACACACACAGGGAAAGAGAGAGAGACAGAATTACAACTACAGTCTTACAGAGTACACTCTATTTCAAAAAAGATGCTGGAAGGCTTCTTTTAAAAAATGGACGCCATTTGAAACAGGGCCATAAAGGACTCTTACTCGATCTCCTTCAGCTCCCATGTCACCTTTGGTCCCGGGGAAGCCATCTTCTCCCTGCCGTGAACAGATGAGAACCGTTCATCCATCACTAACTGAATTTCTCACTATATTGCACAGCCAGCCTTTTTTTTTTTTGACTTTGGTGCAGGAAATATGAGCTCGCCAAGCGAGTGTTATAGAAAACAATTTATCTGGAGACGCCGCTACTGGCACGGCACGCATCCCAGTCTTATCTCTGCTATTGATAAGTACAGAGGGAGTAACCTCTATTCTCCAGTGTATCTCTGACTTCTGAGAGAAAGAAGACAGAGAGACAGAGAAAGAGAGATGGAAAGCCTTTGTTTTTTTTTTCCACTCATACCTTCTCTCCTTTGCTTCCTTTCAGACCTCGTACGCCGTCAGCACCCTGGTGAAAAAGAACAAAAGGCATCAGCGATTCTGTTTGAGTCTCAGCACGCAGCATCGCCTCCGGGAGAAAAATACTGACCCCAGGCAGAGACGCTCAGATATCGACGTCTCCGACTGAGCGCACAAATGGCTTTTATAACATGATACACACTGGGAAAACACACATATTATTTAAGGGAAGGGTTCTTAATAGAACCTTAAATGGTTCTTTCACTTACTTCGTACATAGTGTGGATCCCTAAAGTAGTTCTTTATATAGAGACATTTTGAAGGCTTCACTGAACAGAACGCTATGGAGTTATTTTTGAATCCAACTTACATCGCTCTTTTTTTTTTTTAGGATAAATTAGACTTATTATTATTAGTACTAATAGTTGTAATAGTAGTAAAAAGAAATGTAGAAAAATACAGCTAATTAAAACACAGTATATTCAAATATAAAACATAATAAGAAATGTGTTATATAAAAAAGACGTATGTAGTATATACACTTCTGGGTTCTATATAAAACACTAGGGTCGAAATACAAATGTAAAGTGAAAAAGGTGCCATTACTTTTGGAATTCTTTCTGTAGATAACTGTGAGGTTTTGAAATGAGGTGTTTATGGATGACACCTATTTAGGAAAAGTTCAAATAGTGTGTTACATTTGTAAAATAATTCAAACTGAAATGAAAGAAACACAGAGATTATGCAATGACCTTTATAGTTAATGTATATGAATATAGTGAAACTCCTCCCACTTATTAAAGTGTAACAGTGAAACTCCTCCCACTTATTAAAGTGTAACAGTGAAACTCCTCCCACTTATTACAGTGTAACAGTGAAACTCCTCCCACTTATTACAGTGTAACCGTGAAACTCCTCCCACTTAATAAAGTGTAAACGTGAAACTCCTCCCACTTATTCAAGTGTAACAGTGAAACTCCTCCCACTTAATAAAGTGTAAACGTGAAACTCCTCCCACTTATTACAGTGTAACGGTGAAACTCCTCCCACTTATTAAAGTGTAACGGTGAAACTCCTCCCACTTATTAGAGTGTAACAGTGAGACTCCTCCCACTTATTAAAATGTAAAAGTGAAACTCCTCCCACTTATTAAAGCGTAACAGTGAAACTCCTCCCACTTATTAAAGCGTAACAGTGAAACTCCTCCCATTTATTAAAGCGTAACAGTGAAACTCCTCCCACTCATTAAAGTGTAAGCATGAAACTCCTCCCACTTATTAAAGTTTAACATTGAAATTCCTCCCAAATTGCATTTTATTAGATTCTCTACAGTCCACCCATAAAATATTCCCTAAAATTGAAATAATTTAAATAAAAACATTTAAATAATTTAAATAAAATTTGCTATTGCAATTTTTTTTTGGATTTAAATTGGATTTATTTATTAATTTTTTTATGCATTTATTTTTATTATTATTATTATTATTATTATTATTATTATTATTATTATTATTATTATCATCATCATCATGGCTTTCTTTTACCTCGTGGGCAGAACAGAAGTAAAATCTGTTTGCTGATTTATTCAGTTATTTATTTATGTCAAATCGATTTTAATACTTAATATTTGGCTTGGGGAGCTTGTCAAAAATAACCACAGCCTTTTTTTAACACGTGTAAACACCATTTACATTTTTGCTGTGAGCATAAATATGGCTTTGGATGATTTTTAAAATCAACATTTATATATTATTTATAATCTTAAATTTCTATAACTTTAAATACTAACAATTAAAAAGGATTAAATAATAAATGATTTTGTCTCTAAATGCAACTAAATGTGTGTGTGTGTGTGTGTGTGTGTGTGTGTGTGTGTGTGTGTGTGTGTGTTAGAAAGTTGTTCACTACATAACCTTGTGTAATTACTTTATACACCTTCGGCAGTGTGTGTATAACTGAGAGCAGGTGTGCTGTGTGTGTGTGTGTGTGTGTTAGAAGGTTGTACACTGCATAACCTTGTGTAATTACTTTATACACCTTCGGCAGTGTGTGTATAACTGAGTGCAGGTGTGCTGTGTGTGTGTGTGTGTGTTAGAAGGTTGTACACTGCATAACCTTGTGTAATTACTTTATACACCTTCGGCAGTGTGTGTATAACTGAG
>NC_062541.1:4884221-4901721 GCF_022655615.1 Tachysurus fulvidraco | reverse complement strand
AAACACTCTCACTCACTCACACACTCTCTCTCTCTCTCTCTCACACACACACACACACACACACACAACACAACAAAAACAAATCTGAATTGAAATCAAAGCCTCAGGGAAAGTAAAAAAAAAAAAATAAAAAAAATCATAGTACATACAGGACCAGGATCCTAACCAATCACCTTCTGATGTCTGACTTGATGCTTCTCACTCCTAATTTTCATGCCTTTACATGATTTCTATTCTAATATATCGCTCTAAAATTGGAAATAAGCATTTCTACCATTTTAGGGTGAACAGTTTGCAGGTCTGTCCTGTTTGTTGTTGTTGTTGTGTTGTTGTTTTTTGCCCCACAGCCATAAACTTCCTGACACTACACCATGAGGACCCTGATGTCCCACTAATACTGATAGTTTACGATCTGTAATCACATTGCAGTTCTGCTCCATCCTATACAGTACATTCTCTTCTATCTTTTCTACAAATTATAATAGTATAGAACTGTAAATTCATTGCTTATCCTTGTTTACATCCGTTTATGACTATGTCTCTCGGCTGGCCTGGGAACGCCTCGGTATTCCCCCCGGAAGAGCTGTAGGGAGTGTCTGGGGAGAGGGAAGTCTGCGCGTCCCCGCTTACACTGCTGCCCCTGTGACCTGGCCCCGGATGAGCGGTAGAAAATGAATGGATGGATGGATAGATGGATGGCACACACCAACAACGACCAACAACATTGAAGTGAACAGACAGAGTATATATGGTGAACGAGAACCAATCACAAAACAGAGACAGACAAGGACTAAGACAAAACACCTGGGGAAGAGAATTAATGTAATTAGTGTCCATGGTAACAGATAGGTGGGCGGGGTCAACAATTAACATCAGGGAGAGACGGCAGACAGAAACAAGGGGAAAACACAGACAGACACATTACAATTGTTGTGTATATGCTGATATACTGACATATTTATCTGCCGTTGTTTCTTTGCACTTTTTAAAAAAAACACAGCTCACTAGCTGGATTTATCCAATCATAATATGCAAATAAGGAGAAGGCTAATCCGGGTTTAGGGCCAACACTTCAGATTTTGAAGATCCAGGATTAATTGTTAACCCCAGGTACAACGTGTGTGTGTGTGTGTGTGTGTGTGTGTGTGTGTGTGTGTGTGTGTGTGTGTGTGTGTGTGTGTGACGTCTAACTACGTAACCCGGGATTGTGTAGTTAGTATGGCTTTGATTGACAGGAGAAAGAAGAGAATTTGAATAGCAGATCTCTTATGCAGATCTCTGTTGTATTTCTTACACCGCTCCTGATTCACAGTGTTCATTTTTCCCAGTAATTCTCTTACTCTGTAATACCGCAGTCGTATTTTTTGCACGTGGGTTATCGGAGAAACCCGAGGCCGCTCTGTTCGTTGACGTTCTGCTTGTTATTTGTTTAGCGCTAACAGGATTTAAGCCAGTGAGTCTCAGTGTGGACTCGGTATCGACTATCTGTCAGGATTACGGTTAAAGTCTGCGACTGAACACACTTAGTTTAGTCCTGATCCTTGAAGAAGGCCAAAGGTCAACCCACACACACGCGCACACACACGTACACACACACACATACTGTACACACACATACACGTCTTACCTTTTCTCCAGGCATGCCGATAGGACCCTGAGGACCTGGAAATCCCTGAGAGAGACACAGAGCCATGATAAGTGTGCTGTTAAACACATCTGATTCATTCCTGTGCTGATTTGAACACCAGACCTACCTGCACTCCTGGGTTCCCCTGTTGTCCCGGAGGACCTGGTTCTCCTGACGGACCCTTCGAAAAGATGGAATAAGCAAATCGTTATTCTTCTTTTATATTAATAATAACTGTGGAATTTAAACTGAGCTCGTAGCATATTCGATTCGATTCAATTCAATTTACTTGTATTGCGCTTTTTACAATTCACGTTGTCTTAAAACAGCTTTATAGAAGTATAGAAACAGAATAAAGTCACTATTGATCTCTAACATTTATTTCTAATGACAAGCCTGAGGTGACGGTGGCAAGATTAAACTCCCTGAGATGATAGGAGGAAGAACCCTTGAGAGGAACCAGACTTCCTCATCCTCATTTAGGTGACACTGGACAGGAAATAATATGAATGTAAATAATGTCCTTTCTACAACAGTTTATACTCCGGTGGGAAAATTATACTGCGTCGGCGCTTTAGTCTTTTAGTAAGCGCCGATTTCTCAATTCCATACCCTGTGACCTTTCATGCTGATACCATGCTAATCATTTAACTAGCCGAGTCGGATCTCCTGGGTTCCGCGGTGTTCCGCCGTTGCATTCAGTGACTTGGAGTCTCATAAACATAACGGTAAAGAACGAGTGATACAGTATGTGTGATTGTTTTTGAGGGCTCTCAAGTTTTGAAGACAGACAAGAGTGACAATTCCACCCCAGCAACCCACCACCCCGACTCCTTTATCATTTGTAATGTTGCTCCCATATAAACCAGTTCAGCACAAGCCCAGACATTTTTAGGGTCATGATTGAGGACAGTGTCCCGTCCAGAGACGAGCTGTTTCGTGTTGAGGTTTTGTTCAAACCGACCATCGAAAATACCCTCTCTAATGTAAATGTTTTTTTTTCATTGGTTGTTGCGGTAAATCTTACCCATACACAATAGTGCTATTTTCTGATTGGCTATTGTGCAGCCTCTATTTTTGATTGTCTGATAATTGTCAGGCTCGACTAAGAACTCCAGGGGAGATGCGCTTGATTCCTGTCCAGTTCCATAGAGACAGCGGTGCGGACTGATACATTTTGGGCGCCGCGGCTTATTAACTATATCATAAATAGTTAAAAAGTTTTTCTGCGTGAGAAACACGATGTGTGGTGGGAGAAGGTGACAAAAGACCCAAATGCATGACTGTGATTCTCAATGCGTGACACTTGACAGCCCTGTGTGCTGTATGTCGGAGATCCCTAACTTTCTTCTTCCTCCCAATTTTTCATGAGAATCGTTGTGACAAGAACTCACCGGATTGCCTTTAGAGCCCTGAACACCATCCACGCCACGTATCCCCTTAAAGACACACATCACAAAAAAAAGAAAGCACTCAGACATTTAGAGCTGAAATGGAAAAGTACAATATTACTAAACAAGCACTGGAACATTTTGAAAGATTTGAGCTTCAGGAGCATTTCTATAAATAATCTTAGAAGCACTTCATTAGCGAAGGCTCACATCGGAAGCAGACTCGCCCTCTGCTCTAAGCAGAGCTTTTAGAAGAATATCTTCTTTTCGCTGGCCTTGAGCCACAGCGACTCGTGAGTTTGAAAGATGTGAGATGTTTGATGTGGGATCAATACAGACGACTGCTACGCAACCATTACAGAGATGTAGAATGCACATCCATCACCAAACATAAGGCCGCTGCGCATCTCAGACGTGCTTCATCATGCACTTAGCTCCAGAATGATGCAGAAGGGCAGCACTAGGTCGTGCTGAGGTCATGGCAGAAATCATTACTTCAAATATCAGGATTGAGCTGCTTAGAAATGCCTGGAATCGTGATGATTACCCATCAGCCCCAGCAAGTCACATGATCATTTCACACATCACTGATCATTCTCACGTGTTGCACTTTACTCCTCAAAAATGGCTTTAGTTGAGGTTTTTGTGTTTCTATCAAGCTGTTGTTGTCTTGTGTCTTGTCTTGTCTGTTGTTTCATGTGTTGTCTTGTGTCTTGTCTGTTGTTTCGTGTGTTGTCTTGTGTCTTGTCTTGTCTGTTGTTTCATGTGTTGTCTTGTGTCTTGTCTTGTCTGTTGTTTCATGTGTTGTCTTGTGTCTTGTCTGTTGTTTCGTGTGTTGTCTTGTGTCTTGTCTTGTCTGTTGTTTCATGTGTTGTCTTGTGTCTTGTCTTGTCTGTTGTTTCATGTGTTGTCTTGTGTCTTGTCTTGTCTGTTGTTTCATGTTGTCTTGTGTCTTGTCTTGTCTGTTGTTTCATGTTGTCTTGTGTCTTGTCTTGTCTGTTGTTTCATGTGTTGTCTTGTGTCTTGTCTTGTCTGTTGTTTCATGTTGTCTTGTGTCTTGTCTTGTCTGTTGTGTCATGTATTGTCTTGGGTCTTGTCTTGTCTGTTGTTTCATGTGTTGTCTTGTGTCTTGTCTTGTCTGTTGTTTCATGTGTTGTCTTGGGTCTTGTCTTGTCTGTTGTTTCATGTGTTGTCTTGTGACTTGTCTTGTCTGTTGTTTCATGTGTTGTCTTGGGTCTTGTCTTGTCTGTTGTTTCATGTGTTGTCTTGTGTCTTGTCTTGTCTGTTGTTTCATGTTGTCTTGTGTCTTGTCTTGTCTGTTGTGTCATGTATTGTCTTGGGTCTTGTCTTGTCTGTTGTTTCATGTGTTGTCTTGTGTCTTGTCTTGTCTGTTGTTTCATGTGTTGTCTTGGGTCTTGTCTTGTCTGTTGTTTCATGTGTTGTCTTGTGACTTGTCTTGTCTGTTGTTTCATGTGTTGTCTTGGGTCTTGTCTTGTCTGTTGTTTCATGTGTTGTCTTGTGTCTTGTCTTGTCTGTTGTTTCATGTGTTGTCTTGTGTCTTGTCTGTTGTTTCGTGTGTTGTCTTGTGTCTTGTCTTGTCTGTTGTTTCATGTGTTGTCTTGTGTCTTGTCTTGTCTGTTGTTTCATGTGTTGTCTTGTGTCTTGTCTTGTCTGTTGTTTCATGTGTTGTCTTGTGTCTTGTCTTGTCTGTTGTTGTTTTTTCATGTGTTGTCTCGTATCTTGTCTGTTGTTTCATGTGTTGTCTTGTGTCTTGTCTTGTATCTTGTCTTGTCAGGGGTCTTGTCTGTTCTCTCATGTCTTGTCAGGAGTCTTGTGTCTTTTCTTGTGTCTTGTCTTGTCAGGGGTCTTGTGTGTTGTCTTTTATTTTGTCTTGCCTTTTAATTTATTTTGTGTCTTGTGTTCTATCTTGGCTTCTGTCTGTGGTATTGTGTGTTGTCTTGCATCTTGTCTTGTATTGTCTCTGTTCTTGGGTCTTTTCATCTTGCAATGTATCATGTGTATTGTCTTGTCTCTGGTCTTGGGTTTGCCTTGTCTTGCAATTTTTCCTCTTTATTGTCCTGCCTCTGGTCTTGTGTTTTATCTTGTTTCTGGCATTGTGTGTTATCTTGTCACTAGTCTTGTGCTCTGTGTTGTGTTTTGTCTTGATTTTGTTCTTGTGTCTTGTCTCTTGTTTTGTTTTATGTCTTTTATTTTCTCTGACTTTTCTTTGGTCTTATGTTTTGTCTTGTTTCTGGTTATGTGTCTTGTGTGTTTTTTTGTCTTGTCTCATGTCTTGTGTTGTCTTGTCTTGTAATTTGTCTTGTGTCTTGTAGTCTGAACGTTTTTGTTTTGTTTCCAGTGTTCAGGTTTATGCTTCTTGCTTTCATGATCTTTGCTTTTTCCATGAAAAATCAGCACTTGTATCTGCACCCTCTAAAATCCCTGACACACATAATTACAAAAATGGAAATATTATTCATTATGCTCGCCTCCAAAATTAGCGAAATAAAAAATTTAGCACAACATGTACATGTCATATATCAAAACACTCAGCACAATGAGGGGAACTTGCCACGTGCAAGCACATTCACATTTTCTTTAGGAAATGTACTGTTCTAGTTCATTATGTATTTATTGTAATTGGTAAACAACCCTCGGATAAAGCGGTAGAAAATGAGCGAGTGAGTGAGTGAGTGAGTAAACAACCCAGACTTGTCTAAGGAACTCTGTATCTCAGTACAATCTCCGAATCTCAGGAAGAATAAAACCAAAAAACTCAATATAAATCTCAGTTTATCCAAAAACCTTTTGCTGACCTTCAATCTTAATCGCTGGAATTCATCCAAGCTCTTAAACTGTCATAGGATAACAAATTGTAGCTAATAAACAAATAAATAAAGTATCCATACAAGGTTTTCCCAGTGGACGCTATGGTTTGTTTCAGTGCTGTGTGATGTATGAAGTGTAAATAGTTTTGTGCAGTGACACTGACGGTGGTGGTGGTGGTGGTGATGGTTGTGACAGTGATAATGGAGTTATGATAGTGTACAGTGAAGGTGATAGTGACAGTGAAGGTGACAACGATGTTAGTGGTGGAGTCGATGGTGACTGGGATGGCGGTGGTGATAAAGGTGGTCATAGTGATAGTGTAGGTGATGGAGATAGTGATGGTGGCAGTGTTAGTGATGGTGAAGGTGGTGATAGTGATAGTTATAGTGATAATGGAGGTGATGGAGATAGTGATGGTGCCAGTGATAGTAATGGTGTTTATGGTTAATAGTTTATGGTGGAGGTGATGACGGTTGTGTTAGTGATATGGATAGTATTGTTGACTGTGATGGTGATGGTGGAGGTGAAATGTGGTGATGATGAAGGTGGTGATAGTTATAGTGATAGTGGAGGTGATGGAGATGGTGATGGTGGAGGTGATGATGATGGCAGTGATGGTGGCAGTGAGGTGATAGTGGAGGTGATGTGATGGTGATAGTGGATGTAATATTGATGGTGATAGTGGAGATGATGATGACTGTTGACTCACAGGCTGTCCAGTTGGTCCAGGTGGTCCTCTGGGTCCTACAAGTCCTCTCGTACCCTGAAATAACCACAATGCCATCATAAATACACTGACAAAT
This sequence comes from Tachysurus fulvidraco, assembly GCF_022655615.1. Taxonomy (NCBI): domain Eukaryota; kingdom Metazoa; phylum Chordata; class Actinopteri; order Siluriformes; family Bagridae; genus Tachysurus; species Tachysurus fulvidraco. The sequence goes on along the minus strand of NC_062541.1, from coordinate 4,895,071 downwards.
TTCAGCAATTCTGAGAAGGAAAGAATTAAAACAGCACAGGAAAATGTATTAGGACCGCTTACGAATGTCAATGCAGTTTCTTTTAAAATTATAAGGTGCTCTAGAAAGGCTTGTTAGATATTTCATAACGTAAGAAATACCTGCTAAGGGCCATGTTCGGAAATGTAAGTGAAGATTTAATAATACTGAGTCACACACAGATCAGGGTTTTAGTTCTAATCTAGGGATCATATAATCCCTATCTTAGTCCTCCTTGTTTCTCTTATCTATATTATCTATATATGGTGTGCAGTTTTTATTCCTGATTCGTTTTCTGGCTCAGACTTTTTGAAATCCTCCATCTCAGATGAATCTGTTTGAGAAAATCTGGCAACCACAAAGGTGTACGCCACACTCAGGTGTGCGAATGCATAACATTCCAGGTATAAATACTGATTTAAATTTTGGATTAAACTCTAAAAAGCCCTAAAGGTAGAAAAAAATGGACCCCGTTGGTGTTGTTAATGCCTTTTTCTAACTCGGTGTTTTTGCTTTTTTATTGCATGTATCGAGGCTCAACTGGATGTGCATACATGTGAACGTGTGTGTGTGTGTGTGTTTTGTTTATATCGCTTTCAGACTTTGTACACCAGCCAAGCCACCTGTTTCAGAGCCACATCTGTGATCTCCGGGGAGGTGATTGATATGGAAATATAATCATACAGGCCAGGGTTCCATTCCTCCTCCCTCGCCAATCTCCTGGCACATCGATCTCTAACCCTGCATTTATCTCCAGTGTGCTGTGCTCTCTCTCTCTCTCTCTCTCTCTCTCTCTCTCTCTCTCTCTCTCTCTCTCTCTCTCTCTCTCGTCTCTCCGGTGCTGAGCGCAAAGGAGTGTACAATTTGGCCTGGCTCGCTCTAATAGAGCTCACTTCCTGCTAATGCCAGCGTTGCGCTTTACTCTTGGTTTCTCTCACCGCTGGTTGATGTATTTAAAGAGGCAGCTCACCTGCAGGGAACCGATTTGAGCTGGAGTCACAGATAATCAGTTGTGGGCCAGATGGAGAGAGGATAACGAGGTGTATCATCTGTGTGAGTGCGTGCACATGTGTGTGCGTGTGTGTGTGTGTGAGAGAGAGAGTGTGTGTGTGTGTGTAGGACTCACAGGTTCACCTGGTTGTCCTCTTGGTCCTACAGGTCCATCTGCACCCTAAAATTAAAAAAAAAAAAAAAATAATAACAATTTTAATTTTAAAAAGCGCATCATTCTACAATTTAGAGTCTTCACTGTGTTATGTGCTTTACAAGCTCATCGCAGCTCGGTAAGACTCCAAGCTGAAAGGATGAAAATGTGCTTATTTATGCAAAGATATTCCCTTTCGGTCTCTCTCAAAAGCTTTGATCAGCGTGAATCGCTGCATAATACATCGCACAACTTTGCATAATGGGGATCCACCATGCACGCTGTTCTTCATGTCTGTTTTCATACAATTCATGAGGTTTGGTGCAGCTTCACCTGGGAAAGCAAAGCCTTTCAAAAGCTTATTAGTTAAAGGACTAAACACTCAATTAGGCTGAGGATCAAAATCTGCATTCTGGGCTTTTAAAGCAGCTGAAAATGAAATTTAGCTTGTACTATTTTCCTTTTAGAGGAAATGTAATTGACCATCCGGAGGGGTGCTCCATGTCTGATGTCCGCTTCCTTAGTTTTGTAATTATAGCTACAAAGCTAACGTGACTAACAAGCAAACAAATTGTATGCTCAAAAAAAAAATGGAGTTTTAAATCCACAGCAAGATCTGAGAGACACTGACTGGCAGAGTGGCTCAGTAATACCACATGTAGATAAACAGTTAAAAAAAACAACAACAGACAAACGCCATGTCATTGACATACTTTTCTATTCTCTGCGTTTGAAAAATCCTCCTGAACAGCGTAGAATTTTCACCCTTGGAAATTCAATAAAATAATATTATAAGCCTAAGTAAGCAAATAAGTACATAAGGAGAGAAGGGTACTTTCATTTGTTTTGTGTGTTTAATTTTATTAAACTGAAATGCGTTCAGCTTTTTTTTTGTGAAATACATTCAGGGTTGTGACTAAATAAGCTACTTTACATCTTATACAGTACATCCTTCAAAATAAGTGAAGCTCCTAATCGAAGAAAGCAAACCAAAGAGCACTTTAAGAGCTTTTTATACCCTTACAGAGAAGCAAACGCTCACACGTAGTGAACCTCATTCAGCTGACAGAGTTGGAAAAGTTCCCAGTGTGTCAAAGAATGGACGTTTCTGTTTCTCTGAACATTCTAAAAGAGTGTACAATTCCCTCCGAATCCATTTAAACATACATCTCCGCCATCAAACTTCAGGCCACATGTTGATAGATGTTGAGAGTCATGGTGAGAGAACACTACAGTACTGTATGTGCTGAGAAAGGAAGTCATTACCAACTCAACAAAATTTAAGGCTAAACTGGTAGCTCTAGTATTCCATTACTTGTTAGCTACATTAGCCTTGGACACAAACTTCCGACAGTAAAAGTTGACTAGGTGACTACGTCGTCTCTTCTCACAACAATCATTTTTCAAATTATTCCTTTAATATTTTTGAGTTCAAGAAGTTCAAGATTTGCATCACCTTCTCACCAGATTCACCAGGTGGACCAGGCTGTCCTGGCTTTCCTCGATCCCCCTAAACAAAAACAAAGTAAAAGATTTATGATTTTGCTATAACTCATATGGGTGTAACGATACACACTGTATATAGAGCACAGGTTGAGAAATAACACCAACTATTGTTGAGCAATAATCTCAATTATTGGCACGTGTTATAGGATACATTCATATACAATTACATTTAATTCTTTAGAAAGAGCTCCCCCCCCCCCCCCCCACTGACACCACCCACATGCCTCTGTGATCTACAGTGCTGGAGACAAAGGCTGCAGAAGTCGGGCATTTTAACCGACTTTGGAGCTTTATTTCTAGTAAAAATGCAATGAAGATCATTCGATTACATTCAAGCATAACTAAATTATTTATTTATTTATTTATTTATTTATTTATTTATTTATTTATTTATGTCTTAATTATTATTTTTTTTTTACAATTTAAATCTGTTTTTGTTGTGTCTTTGAGGATCATTAAATGTCTTTGTCATGTCTGACTCCACAGTAGTGCTTATTATGAAGCTCCTATGAACGTAGACACTCAGGAATTTAAGAATTTTATGAGTATTTCACAGAAATGTTTTTATCACACTAATGTTTGTATCTTCAAGGTAAACAGCAGAAGGAAAGACACACGTCTCACCCTGAAAGCCGACAGAGTCCTGATTCATTTTAGATCAGACTCACAGCCAGAAACTCATTCATTTGTTCATACTGATTGAAAGCATCTGATGAATCCATTTAAACCGTCTGTTTACTAGTAAAAGGGCCGGATTAGTTAAATGCAAACAAAAACTCACAGTGTGTTGTTGACGATTGAGAAAAAAAAATCATTAGTTCTTTTGCTCAAAATATTCTGAAAATCAAATTGAAGTCGAATCACGAATCGAATCGGATCATACTCGGAGATTATCCATCCACTCCTAATAAGTGAGGAATAAGATAAAAGACAAGCAGGAAGGATGCTATGCTAACTGCACAGCTGCATACAGACACACAAGAATCTCGCAGCTAAACAGATGTGTTCGACTGCGCTGGGGTTGTGGGATTTGATTAAGCGCTGCCCCGTGCCACACTCACTCTGTGTCCTTTGTCCCCTGGAAGCCCTGGTAGTCCATCAAAGCCCCTGTCACCCTGTATGAGAGACAGAGATGAATGAGTGAGACGCAGAGCATGTGATAAATAGCAAGCTCTCACTCTCTCTCACAGTAAACACAGTAATGCATTAAAGCAAGCCAGAGAATTAGTTAGCTCAAATAATACTATCTCTTTTGCTATACTACAGCTTTTTGCTAGTAGCTAGCAATGGTTATATATTAGCAAGATATGAAACGTTTCACAAGGCTAACTCTTAATGAAATTAAAACTATAACTGATTTTTGCTTACTAGCTAGCTAATGGTTGTTTAACTACCTAGTAAAAGTTTGTTTAACTACCTAGTAAAAGTTGATGAGTTGGTAGGAATTAAATTACTTAGCAGCTAAGTAAAGTTTGATTAACACATCCACCAGGCTGCCACTGCTGGGTCCCTAAGCAAGGCCCTTAACTCAGTTTCATGAACTCAGATAAATTTGGCTAATTGTTACTGAAATTTAGCAAATTAAAACAACAACCAAACTTGTCTAATCTTAGACTAATAGTTCAATAGTTCAGGCTAATTGTATATGCTATTACTATCATGAGGTGCTGTTTGGGGCACCGGTGGCTCAAGACTTTATGGCTCTGGGTTGTTGTACAGAGGATCAGGGTTCAAGGCCAAACTGCCATTGTTGGGCATTTGAGTAAGTCCCTTAACCCTCCCAGCTCCAGGGGTGCTGTAACATGACTGACCCTGTGCTCTGACCCCAAGCTCCTCAGTTGGGACATGTGAAGAAAAGAATTCCACTGTGCTGTAAAGTATATGTGGCAATAATAAAGGCTTCTGTGCTTCTGTTTAAACTAGTAGCCAGGTTTGCTAGCAAGCTAGTTAACAGATGGCTATTACATTGTGGGATTAAAACAATTACTGATTCAGTTTGGTTAATATTAACTCTCCAAAGCCAATCATGATAATAAGCTTGTTAATGTTAAGGCTTGTGAGATAGCTAAAACTTAGCTAACATCATTATTATTATTATTATTATTATTATTATTATTATTATTATTATTATTATTATTATTGTACGATATAGAATGATAAATAAATGAAAGACATGCAGCATGTGTTAAACAGCAGGCTCTCTCTCTCTCTGTCTCTCTCTCTCTCTCTCACACACACACACACACACACACACACACACACACACACACACACACACACACACACACACACACACACAGACACACAGACACACACACACACCCTAATAACTAGCCCTACAGTAATTTCTCCTTCCTCAATGTCATTTCTGCTCATTAACAGACACACACAGACTGAGCAGGTCAGAGAGTTTTGATGGCTCGTCTCTGTAGATCGTCTCCATCTGTTGCAGGTCTGTGGGTGGAAGCAGGGGACAGGAAGAAGCTCTGCTCTTCCTCCTGATGGAGTCTCACAGGTTTCGCTGCTCTGTCAGGGACTGAACCTTTCTCTCACATCTGCCTGAACACTTTCTTTTCTTTCAAGTCTACTGTATAATATTAGAGGAACATTCTGGAACAAACTAAATGTGTTCCTCTTGTGCTGTATGTAGAGCATTGGATCAGACCTAGCTACAAAGCTACAAAGCTAATGCTGCTAAGATGTCAGAGTAGCAGGAACAGACTGAATATACTTTCGTGTAGTTTTTGGTTAGAACCCTGTTGATGTGGTGAAAGTGTTGACAATGCTATTTAAACATGATTATTTCACTAAACTAGCCAGCTGATTTCTCAAACATACTATACTAGTATCTAGCCATGCTAGGCTAATAATTAAGAGACAAGAATAAGAAACATCTAAGCTAAGTGACATATAGAGAAATTTAAAGAGTAGCCAAGGCTTGAAAAAAAAACATTAGGTTAGGCTAATAAATAAACAATGTGTTTTGTAGCTAGATAAATCTAGGCTTAATATTTCAGGCTAACAGACTAAGACGAATATTCCAGGCTAATATACTAAGCTAATTGTTTTAGGCTAAAAAACAAAGCTAAATATTTCAGGTTAATATAATAAGCTAAATATTTCAGGCTAATATATGAAATTAATAAACAGGTCAAACACAGTAACATTTTAAAACTCTCTAATAAATATAATTATTAAAGCTACGTTTTTATGAATGTTTTTTAGTTTTTTTCCGCATTCTACAGGAAAGATTTTGTGTTGTGTATTAAACTGCTGGTGTACGAGCCTTAAACTGAAAAATCTGTATTCTAACACACTCAGGAGAGACTATAGAGCAGAATTAGTCATGGCTCTCTGTATGGGAGTCTTTCTTTCTTTCTCTCTCTCTCTCTTTCTTCATCCCTCGTTCCTGTGAATCACAGTGTCAATCAGGGGAGTCTGAGAGCTTATGTATGTGGAAGACAGCTAAAAGTTTTCAGTGTTAGAAGTTTGTGTTAGCTTCCACCCTTATCTTTTTTTTAGCTGGATAGAGGAGAGGAAGCTAATGGTGATTAGCATTAGCAGGGGATTAGAATTAGCAAGTGATTAGCAAATTGGGTTGAAACGTAGCACATTAAACAAGTTTTAAATGTTGTAAATATTTATCATCGCAAGCTAACAGAAATGTATCCCCACTAACGTGAGGAGACTTTCACACAAAGTGACACGGCAACACAAAACAGTAAAAGGTGATTAATAATGTTATTATATTCCAGGTTAAAAAATGTGTAGCGCTTTGGCTTTAAACAGTTGTTTCACTGTGTAGAAAGTGTCGCTGCATGAAATTCACCTTCGCTCCGGTCTCTCCTGGAGCTCCTCGACCTCCGTCTGCCCCCGAGCGACCCTGAGGAGAAACGCACACGACGGCTGTTACCACGTTGATCTACGTATTATCACCCAGCTTATGCAATATTCATGAGAAACTCAGGAAGCACAGGCCTGCCTCGACATGTGTGTTTGTATCAAAAGGATTATTTAGCAACTACAACAACTTAATCGCAGCAAGTTCCTCTAAGAAAAACAGTAACAGTTCTCACCCGCTTGCCCGGCTTCCCGCCCATACCTGGAGGACCTGGCAACCCACGTGGCCCCTTTCAGACAGAAACAAACATGAGGAGGGAAAAAAACGGATTTGCACGTAGAAAATTCGTCAAATAGCATGCATTTTTAATGTCAAGTGTCTGGAGGAGTGAGATGTGAATAAAGTATCTGAATGTAATGAACTGCAGAAACTTTAAAAAGCAACGTGATGCTTTAAAGAATTAAACAGAACACTAATGAACAGAAAAAGAGCATTCAATTCATCGTGAGTGAATTTTGCTCACTGTGGGCCCGGCGTCCCCGCTGTCTCCTTTAAGTCCACTGGAACCTGGGAGACCCTGCAACACACACAGACACATGCACAGACACACACATACACACACACACACACACACACACACACACACACACACACACACACACACACAGGAGGTGTTAATTAAAATCACTGACTTCTGTGTCACTGAGATGAAAACTGATTCAAAATGACTTTTAAGATCGCTCTACTACTACTGATAATAAATAAATAAATAAATAAATAAATAAATAAATAAATAAATAAATAAATCTGTTTAAGACATTTGCCCAGAAAACAAAAAACATGACAGTTTGGGGCAGATTCAATAAAGACTTTCACCGCTTTCTTTCTTTTGTTAAAATATATTTTATGTCTTAAGGAAACTAAATATAAATGTAAAGTTGATTTAAATTAACCATAAAACAGTCAAAAAATTGTTCATCACAATCTCCCTTTTTGTCCCTCGGCTTCAACATGTAACTCTCATATTTCATCCCTTACCCTATAATAATAATAATAAGAAGAAGAAGAAGAAGAAGAATTTTGGAAGGAGTCTCCAGTGTTAGTGTTTTGTGACATGACGTGACATACAGCTAAGTACGGGGACCCAAACTCCAAACATCCAAAGTGCACACACACACCGTGAACACACACCCGGAGCAGGGGGCAGCCATTTATGCTGTGGCACCCGGAGAGCAGTTGGGGGGGTTTAGTGCCTTGCTCAAGGGCACCTCAGTCGTGGTATTGCCGGCCCGAGACTCAAACCCACAACCTTAGGGTTAGGAGTCAAACTCTCTAACCATTAGGCCACGACTTCCCCCTGTTCGTAACCTTTAGTAAGTTTTCCACCACAGGGAAAATCTTCAGAAGTTTGTGTGTTACATTTAGTCACACCACAAGCTGTGTTTTTTGTCTGGAGAGAGAAATAAAGATTGGAACGTTCTAACTAACTAAAGTAGATATAAACAGCACGACCTGACATGTCGTCTTCTTTATATCATCCACTTCCTCTTATAAAAAAGGTTTGGCAAAAGGTTTTTATTCATATTATATTCACTGATTGAATCTCATTAATCTGATCATGATGTAATATACTACAGAACTACGACTGCACTTGTTCTTGGACTGATCTTAATAAGCCAGATAGTAAAACCTTGTCCAGCTCGAGCTCTCCGGAGCAGACGACTATACTGCTGGAGCTGTTGTTGAGGTCTGCTCACTAGACCAGCATGTCCCTGGGTTGTCTTTTGCTTTTTTTTCTCATTCAACAAACAGAGAGAATAAAAATCCTACGTTGACCTTCACAACACAAAAGTGTGGGATTTCTATAATTAAATAAGGAATAAAATAATGTGCTGAATATAATCCTCTCCCTGGAGATAATTCTACAAAGCTCTCAGACACAGAGTGACACATACCTAGTGGAAATAAAAGAGAGAAATATAGAGCACGTACAACAGGCTGATGTGCTCTGAGCCACAGACAGACAGACAGACAGACAGATAGACAGACATACAGAGAGACAGAGAAACAGACAGACAGACAGACAGACAGACAGACAGACAGACAGACAGACAGACAGAGAAACAGATAGACAGACATACAGAGAAACAGACAGACAGACAGACAGACAGACAGACAGAGAAACAGACAGACAGATAGACATACAGAGAGACAGAGAAACAGACAGACAGAAACAGAAAAACAGACATACAGACAAACAGACATACAGAGATGTAGAGAGACAGACAGACATACAGAGACAGAGAAACAGACAGATAAACAGACAGACAGAGAAAGAAACAGAGAGAGAGAAAAACTGGGATACAGACAGACAGACAAACATACAGACAGACATATGGGCAGACGGACAGAAAAACTGGGATACAGACAAACCAGTAGACAGACAGACAGAAAAATGGAGTTGGATATAAAGAAAACAGAGTGAAAGACACATAAATAGACAGATAAACAAACAGACAAACAGATACAGAGATTAACAGGAAGATAAACAGACAGACACATAAAGAGACAAATAGGCAGCAAGACAAACAGATCAGAGTCCGACAGACAGACAGACAGACAGACAGACAGACAGACAGACAAACCGGCAGACAGACAGACAGACAGACAGACAAACCGGCAGACAGACAGACAGACAGACAAACCGGCAGACAGACAGACAGACAGACAAACCGGCAGACAGACAGACAGACAGACAGACAAACCGGCAGACAGACAGACAGACAGACAAACCGGCAGACAGACAGACAGACAGACAGACAGACAGACAGACAGACAGACAGACAGACAGACAAACCGGCAGACAGACAGACAGACAGACAGACGGACAGACAGACAGACAGACAGACGGACAGACAGACAGACAGACAGACAGACAGACGGACAGACAGACAGACAAACCAGCAGACAGACAGACAGACAGACAGACAGACAGACGGACAGACAGACAGACAGACAGACAGACACGCAGACAGACAGACAGACAGACAGATAGATAGATAGATAGATAGATAGATAGATAGATAGATAGATAGATAGATAGATAGATAGATAGATAGATAGATAGATAGATAGATAGATAGATAGATAGATAGATAGATAGATAGATAGATAGATAGATAGGTAGATAGATAGATAGATAGATAGATAGATAGATAGATAGATAGATAGATAAAATGTACTGATACTTGATCTATATTTATTTGATCCTTACAGTTACAGTTTTTGCATCTCTGTATTTTTGCATCTCTGTATTTTTGCATCTCTCTCTTCTTGTAATTTTGTCGTTTCTTATCAGGCCTCAGCTTGAGGACTCATTAGTAAAATTTCATTGTGTGAAACACAACAGCAATAAACTTTAATTAATTTCATTTGGTGTGAAAATTAATGTTGGGGAAAATGTTAATACATAATAAAAGCATCCAAAACAATCATTTCATTAGAGGAAGGAAATAATAACTAGAATAACAAGGGAGGGAAAAAAAAGGTATAGAGATATGCGTAGATATGGAGATCTCACAAGGCTCTCACCATTGGTCCTGCTCTGCCTGTGAGTCCCTCTGGGCCTGGAGGTCCCTTCAGTGAAATCTGAGAGAGAGAAGAAACAGGCATTGATTAACCATGTGAGATTCACGGATGTGCTCGAGATGCAGGTCTTACTCTGGTCTGCTGGAGGATGGCATGAGCCTGCGCCTCCTGAGCCGACAACACGGGGCCTTTCCGAGAATCATCAGCGAAATGAAACTGAGAGAGAGAGAGAGAGAGAGAGAGAGAGAGAGAGAGAGAGAGAGAGAGAGAGAGAGAGAGAGAGAGAGAGAGATTTTTAGAAAGAAAAGAAAATTACTAGCACCCACTGGCAGGATGTGAGAAGTCTAGCAAATTAGTCATTAACTAAATAATACATTACAAAAGAAAAGCAGTTACTTAATGCATTTCATTAAAAATGAACAAGAAGCACAGATTATGTTGATAGCAGAGCTCCACCATGTGGCTCAATGCGGTTACTGCAGCACGGATCTCTGCCGTATTGTGAGGATTCATACCGGCAACATGAACATAGTCCCTGGAGGTCCTGGTATCCCATCTGCCCCTGCAAGGCCTGGACGGCCCTCAGGGCCCTTGCAAAGGAGAAAAATATCGGGTATATTTATAGTAAAATGTAAAATAACACACACACGCACACACACACACACACACACACACACACACACACACACACACACACACACACACACACACACACACACACACACACACACACACACACACACACACACACAC